>NC_049906.1:12515425-12718672 GCF_001411555.2 Juglans regia | reverse complement strand
AAATGGATGGCAAACTATGCTCAACCATGAAATAGTGTGAATGTCTTGTTGTTTTCTCAACAGGTGGGTATAATATTGAATGAAGCACTTCGCCTCTACCCTGTGGCCGCATTTGTGTTCCGACAAACAACCAAACGAGTTAAGCTAGGGAAACTGGACATTCCAACAGGAACGCAACTCTGTTTGCTCATGACAGTTGTCCATCATGATACTGAGATATGGGGAAAGGATGCACATAAATTCAATCCATTGAATTTTTCAGAGTCTCGAAAGCATTTAGCCCCGTATTTTCCATTTGGATTAGGACCTAGAATCTGTGCAGGTCAGAATCTAGCCCTGGTTGAGACAAAGGTGGCACTTGCTATGATTGTCCGACAATATTCTTTTACCATGTCACCAACTTATGTTCATGCGCCGATGATGTCGATAACCCTGCAACCTCAATATGGTGCACAACTCCTATTTAAGAGGATTAGTGCCTAAAACGTGCAGCCTCAACCTGGAGTAGCACAACTCCCGTTTTGGAGGATAATTGCCTAAAGGTTGTAGCACTGTGCTCGCATGCCACAATGTATGTTCAGTGCTCAATTTGGAAATGTTTGTGTGTACGTGTTTGTTTTCTATTTCCTCAAATACTGTTTGTTGCTTTATCATGAGGTTGGATGTTATGTGTTGAAAATAAATGAATATTTGTAAATGGTAGTGTGAAAATATTTGGAGATAACACTTTTAAAGTCCTATAAAAGTGGTGGGAGTTATTGAGAATTAGTAAGATTAAATATTTCGTACATCGTCGATAAAAACTGAAAAAAAAATATCTTTTTGAGTTTTTATGGATGATGTATGAAATATTTTTGATAAAAAAATACCTTAATACTCACCTTGTGGTGGTTGCCATCATGAGGTGGTCCTGATTCGACTGCCAACCATGGAGGTGGCTCTCAGCCACCTCATGATGGCCGTAGATCATCTTTCAATAAAATGTTTTGTTTTATAGTTTTTGTGGAAAAACACACGAGTCAATACAAACTTTCAAGAAAGCCAATAACAATATATATAAATATATATATATATATATATATATTTGCTCACTTTCATAACCTAATACAACTTAAGTTGAAAAATGCTATCTATATTTATAATTTTACTTATATAACCTTATGTATTGATGTGTCAGCTACTGACAATGGTGAGAATTTTAAAATTCTAAATTTGGAATTCAAATTAAAAAAGAAAGTATTGATATAATTTGGAATTCAAATTAAAATTATGCATACGTGTTGCTACTCATTTGAGTTCTTATCACTACAACAGATTTCGGTTTTTGTGATGGACGAAACCGTCACAAAAATAAGCAAACCGTTGTAAATACTTTTTTTTGACGGATCTAAAAGGCATCACAAAAAGTATTTTGTGAAGATTTACTTCTCAATCGTCACAAAAAGTTTTTTTTTTTTTTTTTGTGATGGTTGGAAGTCTTCCGTGAGATGTAATGTTTGAACGTGATTTTAATTTGTGACAGTTGAAATCTGTCAAAGATAGTAACGTTCGCAAGTAAAAATTGTCGTTCAAACGTTAACCCGACCGATTAACATTCAAATATAAAAAATTAGATGTTTATTGTTTTTGCTTCGCATTATTAAAATTTATGTTCGAATGTTTTTTTGGAGATGTTTGAATGTAGCATTCGGATGTTAATGGAGAAGCGTTTGAATGTACAATCTTTAACGTTCGAATGTTGGGTTGTCGTTGGCACGTATCTATTCTTATCATTCAAATGCTTAGATCGTTTGTGCATGGAAACGTACGAACGTAGTGACTTACGTTCAAAATTTTTGTTGGAATTCGGTGGTATTATGTTCGAACGTGAAGTTATGTTCGAACATTTTTTTATTTAGATGAGAATGTTTTGGTCAGAAATAGTAATTTCATAAAATTAAAAAGCATACAAATTGTTTCATATTACACCATAAATATAACAAGTAATAATGTCTTATAGAGTTACACAAATAGACAATAAAAGATTCTAATAATGATAATGATATATTCATTTCTTTTTGTTTCCTAGCCCACCACGATCTTACTAAAGTGATATAACACGTTCCATCTAGACCATCATCTCCCTCTGTATTTGCTCTTAGACTTTAATGCGTATTCTCTCCACCTGGTCTCTTTGTTGCTCTTGCAAACGCGTTTCTAAATTAGACTGTCGCAATAAGAGAGACTCCAACTCCTACTGTCTCGACTTCATCTGCTCAATTTCTTGGCGTGTTGCATCTAAATCTTTAGTAAGATTATTAACTTCCAAAGTCAAGGTCATGGAGGATGAATTGATATGCTTGAAAGAACGTCCCAAACCTCTTACCAAACCAGACTTGGTCTCGAGCACTTGCATGAATATATCTATGTCACTAGGAGAGGATTCCTTAGAGGCTAATTGGATCTCAATCTTTTTTTCCTGCAATTACAATGAAAACACACAATAAGTAACATATTAAAAGAAATGAGGAATCATATATAATATGAATTCACTTGCTGCATAATTTATCCACAGAAAATAATCTCACTCACATAATTATCTTTAGTGATATGAGCAACCTACTCACTGTGCTAATCAGTGTGAGTAGTAGCATAGACATGAATGAGGGAGAAATTTTTAGGATCATGACGTTTCTAACAAAACCACATTAGTAATTTTTTTTTTTTTATAAACATAACTTCATTCAATTGAAAGTAGCAACAATACATCAATTGGTATCAAACCATAATGCATGATTAACAAAAGAAGGGATCTGCTCCCACCACACATTGATATCAACAACGTTCCAAGCATGTCTAGCTAAAGAGTGAGCTACCCCATTCCCCAGCCTGTTAACATGTTGAACTCGGACTTCTTGGAAACGCCTCATCTGATTCTTGGCTTCATTGATCAAATTACCAGCACTTGCATACAAATCTTCTGTGGATTTCAGCTCCTGAACCACATTAAGACAATCACTTTCAATTTTTAATTTTGGAATACCAAGTGGGAGGCATAACTGTAGCCCTCTCAACACAACAATGGATTCAATTGTGGTTGCCTCATCCATTTCTAACTCATTCTTGCTTGCAGCCATCTCAGTTCCTCTACTTGTATCTCGTAGGACAATCCCAACTCTAGCTTTCCTTAGATCAACAAAAACTACACCATTTAAATTTACTTTGAGAAAACCATCTGAGGGAGCTTTCCACTTAGAAAACTTATGCAAATCCCTTACTGTTGTTGCTCGCACATCATTGAAAGCTTTGCGAGTGATAAAGCATGTTCACCTGCTTGAACAGGTTGTATCAAAATGTTTTCCATCTGCAACTTATTTCACCTGTACCATAAGCTCCAACATAGAATAAAAAACATAGTTAACTCAGCTTAACTGCCTTGGATCATAACCATTCTCACAGTTTCAATAAAACTCAATGATGATTGAAAATTTTGTAACATTGGGAGGTATTTCTGCCACAAAGTATAATTAGTAGAACAAGTAAGCATAGCATGGCTAATATCTTCCTCATGAACATGGCAAAAACCACATTGCCACATTGAGTCTACACCTCAATCTTTTTCCTCTTGAGATTAGTGAGAGTTTGCAATATATCGTTGCAAGCCTTCCAAGCAAAAGTTCTAATCTTTCTAGGAACTTTCAAGTGCCAGATTCTCCTCCAAAGAGCTCTATCTTGCATCTGCAAAGATGTTTCCCTATCACAGCTGGCCATTAAATTCTAGATTAGCATCTAAGCACTCTTGATAGAGAACTTGCCATTTGCTTCCTTATCCCAAATCCACCTATCCAAACTCTGAGTTGGTAACAATTGAATCTTAAGGGTCTCATCAGCTGTACTTGGATTAAAGAGAGCTCTAACCAACTGTGCATTCCATGTTTTAGTAGTAGCATCTATTAAACTGTCCAATGTATGTTCTTCATCAACAATTGTCCCATTTCTACTATCCAAAGTAGGCTGTAAGAGTCTAAGACCAGGTAACCAAGGATCCTTCCAAATCTTCACTGTTTCACCATTTCCCACTCGCCACCTGCACCCTTCCAAAATCCACCTCCTTGCTTAAAAAATGCCCCTCCAAGCATAGGAAGTATTAAGGCCTAAAGAAGCTTGGAAAAAAGTACAGTTAGGATAATATTTGGCTTAAAAATTCTTTGCATCAATGAATTCTCATTTTGTAACAACCTCCACCCTTGCTTAGCCAATAATGACATATAAAACATGTGTAAATCCCGAAACCCCATCCCACCTCTACATTTTGACATACATAATTTCTTCCAACTTAGTCAATGAATTTTTCTCTCATTACTCCTTTGCCCCCACAAAAACCTCGCCATCATCATTTCAAGTTCCCGGCACAAAGTCAAAAGTAATTTAAAATAGCTCATTGAGTAAGTGGGAATAGATAAGGCCACTGCTTTTGTAAGAATCTCTCTACCCCCTTAAGAAAGCAGTTTTTTTTTCCAGCTCTGTAAATTTGTCCACACCCTTGTCTTAATACCTTCAAAAGCTTGAGCCTTAGATCTCCCAACAAAATTTGGCAACCCTAAATATTTGTCACATTTTTAAAAATTATTGATGCCCCATAATTGCAACAGCTCTCTTTGTTTAATAGCATTAACATTTTTTGAAAAAACCATGGATGTTTTCCCTTTGTTCACCTTTTGCCCAGAAGCCATTTCATATTTATCTAACAAACCTTGAATAAATCTGGTTGTATCAACATTAGCTAAACAAAAAAGTATGTTATCATTAGCAAAGAGGAGGTGTGTTACCATTGGAGCCCCTCTACAAATTTTCACTCTTATCAAATTCCTCTTTACCTTAGCATCCCTCAGTAAGGCTATTAAACCTTTAGTGCAAAAGAGAAAAATGTAAGTGGAAAGCGGATCCACTTGCCTAATGCCCCTTGTAGGTAAAATGGGACCGTGAGCATTCTCATTGATTAAAACTGAAAAAGTGACAGTTTTAACACATTCCATAATTAGATTAACAAATCTGGTTACAAACCCCAATTTGAGCATGATTCTCTCTAAGAAACCCCATTCAACTCTATCGTACGACCTACTCATGTCTAATTTAAGAGACATATACCCTTTATTTCTTAGATAATTCACTAATTCATAAGCTGTCAATACATTGTCACTAATCAGTCTTCCCCCCACAAAAGCACACTGAGAGTCTGACATGATATCAGGTAAAAAACCCTTCATTCTATTGACGATGACCGTAGAAACAAGCTTATAAACCACATTGCACATGCTTATTGGTTGATAATCAGAAATAAGCTCACAAGTTTTCTTCATAGGAATCAAAAGTGTATGATTGAGTTAAGAGGGCAACTTACCTGTATTAAGAGAATCCAACACTTCATTTGTAATGGAATCTCCCACGATGTGGCAGTATGATTGGAAAAACAAAGTGGACATGCCATCAGGCCCAGGTGCCTTTGTTGGATGCATTTGATTCAAAGCTAACTTTACTTCATCTGCTACAATGGGCTTGGTGAGCTCAACATTCATTTCATCAGTTACCCTTCAATCAACAAAGCACAAAATAGCCTTCTGATCACCCTGTACAGAATTAGTAAAAAGATTCTTGAAAAAATCAACAACCAGCTCATCACGTTGTACACCCTCATGCCATATTCCCCTCTCATCCTTAAGACCCCTATTAAATTTCTTTTCTTCTTGATGGATGCCTTAGAATGGAAAAACCATGTGTTCTGGTCCCCCTCTTTTAACCACTGCACCAGAGATCCCTCTTCTCTTTCAAGCCACAATTGAACTTCCCTTCTAGCATGACTAAGACCACAAGGATCTAGATGACATGAGTCAACAAACTGCATTTTCTCAAGCTGATTCCTTGCTTTAGTAAGTTTTTTCCTGACATGCCCAAACGAAACTCTATTCCATATTGTCAATTCTTCCCCACATCCCTTAATGAGACTAAGAATCCCTTCCATACTAGGACTACTATCCCTATTGCCCCAAACTTGTTCAATAATTTTCTCACACCGCTCCTCTCCCACCCACATCGCCTCAAAGCGAAATTATTTCTTTTTTTGTTGCATATCCCTATAACATATGGATTCAAACAAAACTGGCATATGATCTGAATATGCAACAGCCCCATGTCTAATCACAACTTGTGGAAACAATTGACAGAACAAATTATTTCCCAAATACCTATCAAGACGCTCAGAGATATTACCATCACCTTCTCTCCCATTCCACCAAGTAAACTTGGGTCCTCTAAAACCCAAATCTCTCAAATTGCAATCTGTTAACACATCCCTAAAAGCCCCAATCTGAGTTACAGATCATGGTCTCCCACCTCGCTTTTCATATAAATGCAACACTTCATTACAATCTCCCCCTATCAACCAAGAATTTTCTCAAAGGAATTAAGTGTTCTAATGAGATTCTAGGTAGGAAATCTACTCGAGGCCTCCGGGTGACCATACAAACCCGTAAATCTCCACTCCCTTAAATCCTTCATTTTAATATGAGCATCTATATGATATCTCGAAAATGACTTAATCTCAACACCCAGGTTAGAATTCCACAACAAACCCAAGCCCACACTACGCCCCACAGAATCAACTGAAAAGAAATTTGTAAAGCCCAAATTATATTTACAAGCTTCCATACCTCGCGTTGTAAGCTTCGTCTCCTGCAAAAACAATAGTTCGAGCCTTTCTCTCCTGATTAAATCACGAAGAGATCGAATTCCCTGTGGGTTCCAAGCCTCTGTCGTTGACACAATTGTTACCTCATGAAGAACACAAATCTGAACATCCTTAGAAATGCTCCTCCCCTTGTTCGTCGGAACCTCATTCAATTTCGTTGTGGAGTGCCTTTTTTGAGAATCGGGAACCTCAGATTGCAAAAGCCTAACCTCCTTCTTCTGTTAGATTAATCATATGGGTTTGAAGGAAACCATCAAATTCCTTCAGTAAGACTAGCTGCTTGTCAGAAGACCATGGGCCATCACGTAAGATCCTCTCCTGATCTTTGACATCCTCAAACTCAGCAATAAGGAATTTAGAACCCAAATCCTGCAACCGCATAGCCTTGACTGGACGCCAAATCTTCCTCAGAACCCATTTGAAAGCCTCATTGTTATAATTTTTAGTAGTAAGTAGTTGTACTATCTGGCACTTCCCACCACGAACTAAGTTTTCCTGGACTACATCATCGTCGACCAAGATAACTTCTTGCTCCTGCTCCATTAGAGACAACTTCCATACAATGCTTCCAAATCGTCTGCCATGGAATAAAGAAAAAATGAACCTGCAATAATCAGGAAAGCAAGCCATTCTATTATGTACAATGATAGAACTTAAGTGCTGTAGGAGAAATTAACAATGTTAAATATAATATTTGAAATCAATATAGATGTAAATAAGTTATATGGAATAAATATAGAATACTTGTTAATCTGGACTTGCGAAAAGATCACAACACTTCCTCCGATCGTTTAACTTCATTTCTTGAAGTGATTATGACATCATCCCTTGTGACGCTGAAATAATGTAGCCATCAACTCATTCACAGCTCTCACATCCTCGCTACAACCAAAATTGAGGTCAAATTTATCCTAAGAAGTGAATTGAGTGAAAAATATGAAATCAAAACATCTCTAAAAAAATTTACTTTCGTATATCAACTCGCCAGTAAACGACTCCAAATGTGATCCTTAACCTCATTCGGAATATCTCTCCATGATTAAATATAGAATGGGGTATAAGTTCAGACTAGTGTATCGACATAGGAGGAAAGCGATGTTGCACTATCATCCACTCCTCCAGTGAAGTTATCAGGAATGTTGACCTTGATTTTTTTGTGCCTTCTATTTCTTTCCAAAGAAAGGCCACGTCTTAAGCCACATCCGCGATGTAATATGGCATCAGCTAATATTTTTAAGATTATTAAATACACGCCCCAAAGTATTGAAATATAATTAATTATCAACAAAATTTCCTTATTGGTAGGTGTTGACTAACTGTATATCTCTTGTGTATCAACTTATTTAAGAGCGGATGGGGAGTTGTGAACGAGTTCGAGACTTGGGGGAAGATGCACATTTCTTCATTATCATTTTGGTGGCATCCTTGAAAATGATTAATATTTAAAAAAAAATAGTATAGAATAATTTATAAAAAAAAATGTATTGTACTGTCACCTATGTAAATAAAATACTTAATACTTTTATTCTTCATCTCAGGATGTATTTTCCATGCTTGTTTCAAAATTGACTTCAATAACATATTCGTCATCATCATCGTCTTCTTCATCAACTTCCTCTTCGGACTCTTCTTCTTCTTCTTCGTTTTCTTCTTCACTTCATGAACTAAATGATTATTTAATACGGATGGGTCGAGATATACGGGTGGGATATCATCTCTATATAAGGGGATTAGTTCAAGTGCACCAAGGTTAACAAATAAATTATTTACCCTATCCATCTTCCTGGTAGGCCTCCATAATCGAAGTGTCATCTTCATATCCACTACGATTGTGATTCCCTACTATTCCTGCATCATAGATATTCGGAGGAAAATTTTTTTAAACGACTCGCCAAGTTATCTCTCCACTATCTTCATCGGCTCCTTTCATTGGATCAACCAAGTAATAGAGTTTGGTAGCTTGACAAGCAAATATGAATGGATTATTTTCATATCATTTACATGCAGTATTGACACTCGTAAAGTGGCTATCCCTATGTATCGAAACCCAACCACCGCCTATATCCCACTAATCATATTTAAAACATATGTCGCATTCCCACCCAAGTATTTTAATCCGATAATGTCACGTATGATACCATAGTAGTTAATATCATTTGTTCCATAACTTCCCTCGACGAACACACGATAGTTTTGCATTTTTCGATTACGTTCACGATCCATAGTATAGAATTTATAACCTTGAACTGTGCATGCAATGTATCGAAGTACTCTGTGTGAGGGAACACGGGCCAATGCATGCAATTCAGACGAAACTGATCCGGGATCATTAGCACGTTGTTCCAAAATCTAACAATTGAAATAGTAACACAATTATTAAAAATTAACAAGAATTAAAATGGTTCAAAATGATTTTAAGTCATGGGCCATTTAAATGCATACGTATTGTTCAAATCATCTAGAAAATTCCTCTTCATGTCTCACCTATATATTCTCTATGCCTTCTATTTTAAGTTTGTCCATGTGCTCACTGTGTATAAGTACAAAAGAATAGAATATTTGAACAAAGTCATTATATAATAATTGCTTTAATTATAATTATTCTAAGTACGCAGCGACATACCAGAGATAGCCATCAATCTCCTGAAAATTATTCAACTTGTACCATCGAGTTTTTCCTAACTCTCCACTAATTAAGATGTATCCCATGGCCGTACATTCTGGAAAAACACTAATAGCTTATGAGGGGAGGAGCAGCAAGATCAACATTCCACTTTTCACGATTAAATCGTGTTTCAAGACCCCGAAAATATAGAGAGCAAAATGTCATCCATTCATCGTGTATATAAACCTCTGCTATTGAACTCTCAGTTCAAACTTTATTTCCAATAGTGCGCTTCAATCCACCCAAATATCTTTCAACTAGATACATCCAAAGGAACTGGATTGGGTGTAATACCCTGCTCCTTCCTTTTTACGTACGCTTCTTCTTTCTGATGTATGTTTCGTCTTTATGACGTAAGCAAATCCCGAAGGTAGAGATTATGTGATCATCTGCCTTTCTCACTAGCGACTGCGAGACTCGTCATGCGTGCCGAACTATGATGGCGTGTCTCGAAAGATATCTTGTGACTTCTAGGGCACGCCCAGTGTTTTAAATATGCTGGAAATATTTATAAGGAGTATTTCTATTGTTATTGAATTAAGATTTGATCTTAAATACGACAATCATAATATTCTTGAAGAACATCAAAAATATTATAATGGTCAGAAATCATTTTAATATTATTATTAAAATAATTTCAATTATTTAATATATAATGAGATTTAAATTACGTTAAAAGCTTTTATTAATTAAATAGTTTTATTCTCTTTAATATGTTAAGTGAGACTTCTTCATTTTATTAATAATAAAGAATATTATTTTATGAGCTAAAGGTAGTTTAAAATAATATTTATCTTAATTCCTCTAACTGCTTTTAATTAAGTTAATATTTTACCCATTTTCATCAGTGTTTTAATCCCTCGCCGTTAGATCATTACGTGGATCCCCAGATGAAGGGACTGGGTTAAATCCCCAGACCCCCTCTCTTTCTCCCTCACTTTTCCCGTAACTCTCTCTCTTCTCCCTCTCTCCTTCAGCGTAAGTAGTACGCAGCGTGCCTCTTCCACGCCGAAGCCTCCACGCCTCAGCCCGGCATCGCCGTGCTTCGGTAGCCCTCACCGCCGGCACCACTAGCCGCACCTCCCTTCAGCTAGCTCAACCAGCCCAGCCCCTCTCTCTCACGCTCTCCCTTTCTCTCCGCTGGAAGTACACAGCCCGAATGGGGTTGATGCGCGTAGCGGCATCGTCCGACGCCACCACTCCCACTGTAGCTTCCTCTACCACCGGCCAACCTCCTCCAGCAAGCTCGACCTCCACGTGTGCCGCCGTACGCGACCACCCATGGCCACCAAGCGCCACCATGGACCTCCTCTCCCCTTCCCCTTCCTCCTCCACGTGACCCATGGCCAGAAGCCCTTCTCCACCGCATAACTTCTCCCTCTCTTCACACGCACGGGTTGCACACCGTGCACCGCCACCCACGACAGATGACCACCACCTCCAGCCTCCTTAGGCCACCACAGAGCTATCCCAACCGCCCTTAGCTCTGATCTACCACCCATGCACGCACACTCTCCCTCACTCTCTCACGGGTTTCCCTCCCTCTTACACGGCCACTCCTCCTTCCTCCGCCAATAGTCGCCGTGGTGCCACCCCAGTGCCACCAGGAGCTCCACCAGCAACCCCTCAGCCCAACCCTAGGTTCAAACCACCACTTTGAGTGGTGGTTATTCACTGCACGTGATGGACAGTCACTGCATGTGTTGGACAACCACTGCGCATGGCTGACCGCCACTATACACGGTTAGATCTGCCGTGTTATGCTCCTTGCCATCATCACAAGACCACCACGACCTCTTCCAAGACCACACCTAGCTATCCAAATGCCTAGACAGTTAACGTACGTGGGTTAGCCGCCACGTACGACACTTCTGACATCATTGGCTATGGCGGTCAACTAGCAACGCACAGGTTATCCCATCGATGGTATAACTCTCTATCCCTTGTATTTATGTTGGATATTGATTAGTTAAGTAGGTTGTGGACTGTGCTGTTGGTATTGTGGAGTTGTAGTATTGTGATGTGGTGTTGTGTAATGAAGTGTTGGGCATTCTGTGTAGTGAAGTGTTGGGCATATCTGTGTTGTATGGAGGTGCATTGTGCCATGTAGTGTGCTGTGATGTGTTGGGTGTAGATAGGAAGTATTGTGGACTATGCCATGTAGTGTGGTTGGGGAATATGTGCTGTATTGGTGACGTAGCAGATGGAATGGGAATAGTACACACTCAGTGTACTTTGTGTGTGGTGTAATGTGTGACAAGGAGAGTATATGTAAAATATATCATTCTGACGTGGTGTGGAACGGGAAGAATACACGCTGAGTGTACTCTGTATGGGGTATGGTATATGAAGGGAGTACATGTGGAATGTACTCTATGTGGCGGGGTAATGCACCATGTGGCGGATATGCCATAATGGTGATGTGGCGTAATGCAGGTGAATGGAGTACACATGGAGTGTACTCCATGTGATATAGTGATGCACCATATGGCGGGTATGCCATAGTGGTGATGAAGCGTATGTAAAGGGAGTACCAATGGAATGTACTCCATGTGATGGAGTGAAGTACTATATGATGGGTATCCATAGTGATGATGTGGCGTAGCATGTGAGAAGAGAGTACGCATGGGATATACTCCATAAGGTGCAACGATATGCCGTGTGGCGTGTCGCAGAAATAAGGATGGTTATGTGATTTATGGGCGTGGAACGTGATGGTAGTTATGGCGTAGCCTGTAGTCTGTGATGGCAAGAGTCACTGTGATGGACTTATGGCTAAGAGTATGCGTGAAGTAGCAGAACAAGTATAAGAGTGCACAGCGGAAGCATGACTGAGGAATGTCACGAAGTGACATGACTACTGACAGTCGTGCTTGTGATGGGCGAAGTAGCGGAACAAGTGTAAGAGTACGCAGAGGAAGCATGACTGGGCAACGTCACCTCGTGACGTGGTTACTGACAGTCGTGCTTGCCATGTGGTGAAGTGATAGGGTATGAATGGCGTAAGGGGAACATGACAAGATGTCACAATGTGTCGGGAGTACGTGAGGAATCGTACTCATGATGAGTTAGGAATTTATGTACCGGAGTGTTGGGTAACGCAACAAGGTCACGGTGTAACTTGGGATTAATCTCGAGCTATATGACGTGACATGAGACGTAGTTATGAATGGAGTCTTGTCGTGTTAAGTGTTGGGATGAACTGTCAAAAGGGACCGGTAGCGTGAAGAGTCATGCTAGCTGGGTTAAGAGAAGATTGGTATCGGAGTATGGCCCTTATCCCTACGACCAGGTGATCAACATGTTATATGTTGATCTTAGGTGATAGAGGGATAAGGTACATGTGTAACATGGTGAGATACATGTGTCGGACGGATTCACCATATGTAATGGGTAATTTGTCCTAAGTACAGTTACACGGTGCTTGAGCCTCAGGGTTGGCTTAGAGCCGTGTGACTTGTATGGATGGGAATGAAGATTTAGAGTAGGCTAAGATGCATGAAGGCAGTGACGGGCGTATTATCTAGGATTGGGATGCGTGATTCCATCGGTCGAAATCATGCGTTGGAATGTGGTTATAAGAAGAGTAAGACGAATGTCTTAGTGTCTTAATCCTAAGGTGAATCATGGGTTCACTTTAGTGGATGAGCACTCGAGACAAGACTTTGAATTGGAAGATGTGGTGACCGTAAGTGGTCCCGAAGGGTTTAACATAGTAAACAACATGTAAGTGCATGGGATAGAAGGAGAGTGTTCCAAGTATAGCATAGTTCTATTTATAGTTCAAGTTGCTTATGGGATGCCATGAAAGCTGACGTTTAAGCCCATGTATGTTCTTAAATAAAGTTTTCCACGAACGAACTGTTAAAGAAAGGATAGAACTGAAATGAACTGAAAGACGAAAAGACGATTTTCGGGCTTACGCCCCAAACAATGTTTTCTCATGAAAAGAAAGGACTGTTAAATGAAAGAATGAACTAAATGAAAGCTCCAGCTCTTTCGAGCTGACATGAATGAACGAAAGTAAGAAAGAAAGAAATGAAAGCATGAATGTATGAAGATACGTAACGGCCACATGAATGAATGAAAATGGTACCAATGAATGGGCATATTGCAATGCCGGGTAAGTAGTACTAGAAGTGCACCCAGTGCTGCCCCTCATGAAAGGGATTCCTAACCCATAGCCACGAGTGGAATCCGGGTCCAAAGGAAGACCGCTAACCTCAAACACATGGGGCGCAACAGTATGTACTGGCCTATGAAAGTGATAAGAACGAATGGATGTATGCATGCATGTATGAATGCAAAAATGCACGAACCTAGAAGAAATGAAGGCACTGATGGGAGAAACGTTTTATGAAAAGAAAGCCCATGCTTAAAAGAGAAAAATCCCGTCCAGTGAAGTTTTCAAACGAACGCACATATGATACGTATGCATGCACGTAATAGTATGTACGAGTGATGAATGCATAAATGAAAACCTATATTGTTATATTTTAACTGTATGAAGTAATGCTTACGAGTCTTCGACTCATTTTAGTTTTTATGCATGTCCCTCCCCCCATAGGAACTGCATGATCAGGACGGACACGGCCCATGGGGAAGAGCCCGGAAGTCTAGGCACGAGTTTTAAACGTACGAGAGGTCTTTTATTGTAAAAATTAATATTTTCAGCTGTAAACCTCTTTTATCCCAAAGCACATTTTAATTTATAAACGTGGAGTCTCGCACCCTAGGTATGCAAGTGAAAAGTTTTAAATCGGACGGTAATCCACGTCGTCCTTTTATAAAAATATTTTAGAAAAAGTCCCACCACAAGGACGGGCGTTACACTGGGCAACCTAATAGTACCTCCCGAGGTAAATGTATTGCTCAATGGACCATTATATCAAAAAATGATAGTGGAAAGATTTGCTCGAATTTACATAATATAGTAGCAATGTCTTCTTTCATCTTTCATAACATATTTCGATTTACCACCCGAGAGCAAAAATACTTGAAAAACGTGCAAAGTTCGATTATGGCGGCGTGTACATGAGAAGTTAGTTTCCCATGAATTCCCACCGGTAACAATTTTTGCAAAATTACATTACAATCATGACTTTTTCAGTCCACTTATTTTCCAGCCATCAGGGCTCACTCATCTACCGAGATTGGAGGCATAACCATTTGACAACTTCACACCTTACAACCATTTGCAAAATTCCATCCTCTGATCCATTGTCATTGTAAAACATGCATGCGGCTTAATCATCCTGTTGCCTTCCCTTCGCAAATGCAGATTATGTTTAATTGTCATTATCTCAAGATCATTCTCTCAAGATATTCGCAACATGCATGATGGCCAATACAACAATTCAAAGAAAATACTACGCTTTGTCTAATTTAATTTTGCAATGCCTTGTTTCCTCTTCTTCTTTCCCTGAACTTTGCCAAAATTGATCGGTCTAACTTTTAGTAACTGTTCCACTATCTTGTCCCCAGTCAACTCGTTCAGTGCAGTTCTATCCTTAACTCTCACATCAAATTTAGCATCTTCCCCTCACCATGTATGATTCGCTAATAGATATCGTCGATGGCCTATGAAACACATATTCTGCAAATATTTTAGCCACTCACTTGTAGTTTCATTATTACTCATGGAACACGCTGTCTTCCTTTTCGTTGTCAAACTCTGGATAATGATCATCAAAGGATTGCCATGCAAGTGAGTCAGCTTGGTACCTCATATATTCATCATCCTTAACTTTTTTCTTCTTGTGCCACCTCATATCTTCAGCTATTGTTTTACACATATATAGCCTTTGCAATCTGGGTTATAATGGGAAATAACCCAAAATTTTCAACATAATATTTTTTTTGCCCTTCCACCTCATATCTCCGCATACGGGACAAGCCTGTTTTAAGTATATATTGTATAAGTATAGTATACTAGTACATGGTGTATAAGTATAGTATATTAAATATAGTATAGTAATAACAACTATTATATATTACCAAAAAAAAATATTATTAGATTATATAGTATATAACAACTATTATATATTATATTATAAATAATATATTATTTGGTATAAATTATAAAACATTATTCTAGATATGTTCAAACGTACGAGTATAACGTTCGAATGTATCAGGAATTAAATAAAAAACGTTCGAACGAAACAATATAACGTTCACATGTCTTGGGAATTAAGTGACAAACGTTCGAACGAGTAACGTTCGGATGGCTTTCTCGCTCATTAAGTGATATTCGCACGTTAACATTATAACATTCAAACGTTACGTGTATATAAGCTTCTGTCTGAATGCAAAACAACATTTCAAATGAATCCGTAACATATTTTCCTCTGATCGGCTCCGTCGCCTCCATCGTCAAACACCAAGAAAAATGTCACAGAAGAGGTAGGCATTCCTCTTTAACCTGTGGGTAGCTTTTTTTTTTTTTAATTAATGTTTAGTGGAGGTTTCAGGGGCTTTCGAAATCCATTGGTGGCCGGACTTTCATCTTGAGTTTCCAGCTACCACGGGTTGCTAATGGCCAAACTGCCACTGTAGAAAACTTTATTGAAGTGTATACTTTATTTCTGCGATGACTTTTGGCCACTTTCATTATGTTTGAGGTGTTAAGGAATGACTGAAGCTATGTTTGGCAAACTACTATTTTTTACTTTATTATTACTTTTTACCTACTTTTCTATTATTCATTACTTTTCACCTACTTTTTACTACTATTCAATATTTTATTATTACTTTTTCATTACTTTTTCACTACTATTCACAAATATTCTCAACACTTCTCACTACCCAAACGTACCCTGAGTCGACTCAACTATTTTTGTCTCATAACATTCAAACATTAGACCTTTCAAATGGGGAAGACGACATACACATCAGTCAGCCCCAGCGAACTTGTATTGCAAATGCTAATGGAGTCCAATATCCAGTCACGGGAGCGGGAACAATGCCCTTATCCTCCTCTCTTTCTCTAAACCATACTTTACTTGTTCCATCTTTATCAAAAAAATTGATTTCTGTCACTCAAGTTACAACTGACCTGAAGTGTGTTGTATTAATGTATCCTACTTTTTGTCTTCTTTAGGATATTCTCACCAAGGAGATCATTCGGCGTGGTACTAAAAAAGGGGGACTCTACTACATGGATGACTTCAGTTCAGGAAAAGCCAATCAGGTCAGAAACACAACCAGTGATAAAGAATGACAAATCTGGCTTCTTCATAATCGCTTGGGATATCCCTCCTTTGGATATTTTCAACATCTATTTCCAGCTTTGTTTTCTACATTACAACACTTATCTTTCAAATGTGAGACATGTATTACAGCCAAGAGTCATAGAGTTCCCTACCCTGTAAGCCACACAAAAAAAGACATGTCTTTTTCTTTAATCCATTCGGATGTATGGGGACCTTCTCCTAGTATTACTCCATCTGGAAAAAAATGGTTTGTCATTTTTGTTGATGATTGTACTTGAATGACATGGTTATATTTGCTTAAATAGAAAGATGAAGTGTTTGGCGTCTTTCAATCGTTTCATGTAATGATTCAAACACAATTTTCAGCTAAAATTAAGGCCCTCCGTACTGACAATGGAGGTGAATATGTCAATAAAAAATTTCAGGCTTACTTCCAACTCCATGGCCTCATTCATGAAACCTCATGTTCCCAGACTTCTCAACAAAATGGCATTGCCGAGAGAAAAAATTGACATATCTTAGAGACAGCACGAGCTTTGTTGATTGGAGCACATGTGCCTTCTAGGCATTGGGATGATGCGGTTGCCACAACAATATATTTACTCAATAGAATGCCTTCCAAAGTCCTCCATTTTCAGACTCCCTTGCAGACTCTCTCGAGCCATACATCTTTACCCACTATGTTAATGCTTCCTCCCCGGATCTTTGGATGCGTTGCCTTCGTTCATCTCCATAAAAACCAACGAACCAAGTTAGATCCATGTGCAGTCCGATGTCTCTTCTTGGGATATGCTTTGCATCAGAAAGGGTATCGATGCTTCAACTCCATCTCTAAACAAACATACATCACTATGGATGTCACCTTTCTCGAAGAAGAGACGTTCTATCCATCACCTACAATCAATTCATCACTTCAGGGGGAGCTTCAAGATGAAGAGGTGAATTGGCTAGCAACAACATGGCTAGAATTGGAGGGTGAATCATAACAACATAATGATGGAAATACTGAGCTAAGGTCGAACCACTTCGAAGAACCGTGCAATATGGAATGTAATGAAACACCTGCACCTGTCTCAGATATGCCTTCAAGTGATGCAACAACAAGTGATGATTTCCCCCCTTTAGTACCCGACGGCCCCTCTCCTGAGAATATCACTAAGGTAAATTCCCCTGCCACATCCTCTTTTACTGATAACGTGAATAGTACTATGCAATATGTGTTGCCTTTTAGACATAATTGTGGCAAACCATCAAGCCGATACTCTCCGGAAGTGGAAGATAGAAGATCTAAATATCATATTGCCAACTATGTGTCTACTCATAGGCTATTCGAACCACTCAAGGCCATTGCACATAAACTGTCCTTAGATTACATTTCTCGAAATGTAGAAGAGGCATTACTTGATCCACAATGGAGTCAAGGAATAAAAGAAGAGCTGAAGGCCTTGACAAAAAATGTGTAACGCCCCGTTCCCGAAGGTCCGGAGAGTTAGCTCTTAATACTTAATATCAAACTTCAATAACACAACTATAAAATCCAAAAAACTCCATAAAATGTTAATCCATTTAATCAACCCAAATATCTATGCTCCTTCGTGGGGACAACCAAGAAATTCTCAATAACATAAATTAATAACTCTCCCAAACTCGAAAATATCCTTAACTCATCAAATCAAAATAACCAAAAATAAATCAGTTTTCTAACTACGACTCTCAAATAAGCATTTGTACCCTCGGGTACTTATTCCTCTATGATCATAGCACCTTGCTAAAACTTCTTACTCTTGTTCTCCAGCTGAACCATCAAAATTATCTGAAAAATATTTAGAGATAAGGGGTGAGTTATCAACAACTCAGTAAGCAGATGACATATAATAGTATGTAAGCATGAGCATTTACAGAGATCAGAATGCAGAAGAAAACATTTTCAGAGTGCGGAAACAGAACATTTTATCAAAATATTAGTGCGAAGATTCAGAAATAAATTCATTCAAAAATATCCTTTGGCATAGCATAAATGATCATCATCATCATCAGAACATCATATTAGAACAGAAGCCATGTATAACCCCCGTGGTAGGGTTGTGCATCTATGGACAGCTAAACAGAACATAAATCACTCTGTCACCAAGGTGTGCACTCAAAACAGAGACCACTACTATTACCCGTGGTTTGGCCGTATCCACTATTATTTCCCGTGGTTGGGCCGTGTCCACTATTATAACCCGTGATTGGGCCGTATCCACTATTATTACCCGTGGTTAGGCCGTATCCACTATTATTACTTGTGGTTGGGCCGTATCCACTATTATTACCCGTGGTTGGACCGTATCTACTATTATAACCAGTGGTTGGGCTGTAAATGAACAGAGTGAAAACAAAATCAAATTCAGAATGAGAGAATCATGCCAAAGGTTTTCAGAAATCACATCTTATCCAAACAGAGTACTGAACAAAATCATATCATCTTCATAATCAAAGCAGATCCAAAGCATATGTACATAATTATGCACAAATTTTCATATTCGCTCTTTTTACATAGATCAGAAATAAAATGTCAAAAATAAGCTCATGTATACACCAGTCATGACAAAAATGCTTTCTCTTTCATCAGAGTTCAATGAGTAATGATAAATAAATAACTGAGGTAATTTTCACATTTCTTTTCAAAACACATAATGCATATTTTCATAAATCAACCTCAGTTCATTTTTATTTTATGCAAAGTCTAGCATAGGTACTTCGCTTACCTGAACTTCTTAACTTTTTCGGAATTCCTAAAGAATGTAGAACAATAATTAATCGTCAGCTATAAAATAATCACGTAATTCTCGTAAATTTCCAATTAATCTCATATTTCGATATTTAATCCTAAGTTTTTAAAATAACCTATTTAATTCCTCAAAACCTAAAATTTCATAACCTTAAATATCCTCATTCTCTAAATTTCTTTGATAATACTCAACATTTAAGGTAAGTACTAGTAAAAATTTCGTTAAATAATAATAAACAAATATCTTTAATCATAATTTAAATGTTTAAAAATAAAATTACACAATTACTAAAATAATTTGCTACCAATAGTACAGTTTGAAAATCCTATTTATTTTCTGTAAAATTTCTTATACATCTCGTATAAACCATGTAAAAACAGATTTAATATAAACAAGATTTCAAATTGAAACCATCTAATAATAAGGGCAAAACTGTAATTCCATATCTAAATAATATGTAACAAAGGGTATTAATGTAATGTTATTTAATTAAACGACACATTACCAAGTTACGTAAACTCATATTAACAAAACTACCTGAACAAAAAAAACTCATGTTACGTATAAGTAAAACAATGGTTTGTGAGGCTGAAGCTCACCGAGAGATTGAGAGTGTAGCACCCGGACCCAAAATTGGTATAATTGGACTTTAGATTTTTACTTATTTATTTTTTTATAGCTTGATTGTTTTTTTTTTAGTTCTTAATTTACGATTTTGAGTAGCGTTTTTTTTTCTTTTCTTTTAATTTAGAAGTCTTGGCCGTTTATTTTTTTATTTCTTTCCGGATGTTTCATTTTTAATTCTTTCTCTTTCGGTGTTATCTCTTATTTCCCGTAAGTTTTTTTTTTTTTTTCTCTTTTCGTTCATGTCATGCATCTCCATCCGCTTTCACGTCTACTTCTCTAGGGTTTTATTTTTCTTGTTCCTCCACTTATATATTTATATACGTACGTATTCGAAGATGCTTCCGCCGCTGCCCTCCTACGCGAAACCTTAGCCCAATTTTTCCTCCTCAGCCTCTTCCTCCTCAGCCTCCATCCCCTCGATTCCTCGCACCCCGCGTCGTGCAGCACCCCAAAGCTTATCCGCGTGCCGCGACGCCGCCAAGCACCGTCCGCGCTGTACCCACACGAAACCACCGAGCCCACTGCCCAGTCACGCGAAGCTGCCACCAGAGCCCGTGATGCCTCTGTTTCAAGCCTTGACTTCCGCTTTTTGTGACATCCGAAAATCACAGTTGTCCAACCACCATAAGTCACTGCAACTCACCCTCCACCGAGAGCTCCACCGCGTGGTGTTTCCACCCCACGAAAGCCACCACCGCGAGCCACCCCTCTCTCGGAAGACTCAACAACTTATTCCCCTGTTTTTGGCCTCCCGAAACAGAGTCCCACCCACTGACCACTGCACTGCACCGCACCGCTCCAGCCACTCCAGGCCGTCGCCACCCGCGCGGATAAGGGCGCCGAACACCCTCAGGCCACCCCAGTCGTAGCACCCTCACGGTGAGTACCTCCCTCGGTTACTCCCTCCTTTCTCTCCGCCCTCTCTCGCTCACCTCTCCCTCTCTTTGTCTCGTGCCCAGCGCTGCTCGATGGAGGCTTCGCCGCGCTCCTGCTCTTCTGCCGCACCACTGTAGTCCCTCCAGCCAGCCAGTCGCGCCTCGGTTTCCCTTGGGTAGTTTCCGCCGTGCATGTTTTTCAGTTACGTAGGTTTTGTTGTGGTTAGTCTGCAAGGTATAAAATGAATTACCGTAATGCCCTTCACTGCATATTATATTATGGGCTTTTATTTTTTTTTATTCTGTATTAGTACACCATTATTTATTTATGATTACAGAAAACTATTTTTAATATGTTATTAAGTGAAGATTTATGTTAAGAGTAAATAATATTGGAGTAATTTTGTTTTTACATTTTAGATATGATTTAGTCTATTTAAAAATAGTCATGGTTTATTTTAAAATATTTTGGGATAATTATATTACTTAGTATTAAGCTTCATAAGTTGTTTTCATTAGTAAATAGGTCTGACTTTTAAATGTTTTAGTCATAGTATTAAATTAGCATTGACGATTTTAGAAAGTGATGATTGGTAATTTTAGGTTTTGAGGAATTAAATAGATTATTTTATAAGCTTAGGATTAAATATCGAAATACGTGATTAATTGGATATTTATGAGAATTACGTGATTATTTTATAGGTGACGATTAATTATTGTTCGACGTTTTTGAGGAATTTCGAAAAAGCTAAGAAGTTCAGGTAAGCGTGATTCCTATGCTAGACTTTGCATTTTAAAATAAAATGAGCTGAGGTTATTTTTGGAAAATGTACATATTTGATGTTGAAAAGAAATTTGAACTGCCTCAGTTATTTGTTCTGCATTACTCATGAGATTCTGTTTAAGAAGAAATTATTTTCTGTCATGACTGGTGTAGACATGAGCTTATTTTTGACATTCTGTTTCTAAACTTTGAAAAAGAGAGCGAATATGAAATTTTGTGCATAAATTATGTTGTGTAATAATTTTGTTCTGTTCTGAAGATTTTCTGTACTCTGAAATGATCTGATGTGATTTCTGAAAACCTCTGGCATAACATTCTGTTTCTATTTCTATTTTTGTTCCGTTCTGACCTCACCACGGGTGTAAAACTGTGGCCTCTGTTCGGGTTGGTACCAACTTTTCTGTTTCTGGTGCACCCACTTTGGAAACAAAGTGGTTTTCTGCGTGGTCTTTCCTATGTGCACACTCGGGGCTCCGAGAATGAATAAGGGGAAGATTCACATTCTGTTTCTGCTCGGTTAGCTACCGGGGTTTGCACAACCCTACCACGGGGGTTAAACATGGTATTTGTTCTGATATGACAAGATAAGATGTGATGTTTCAGTTTATGCTATGCCAAAGGGATTTTGATTATGAATATTTTCGAACTATTGCTCTGATATTTTTGGTAACATGTTCTGACGCTGCATTTTGAAAACATTATTCTGATTCTGCATTCTGAAAGAAAGTATTTTGTTCTGCATTCTGATTTCTGTAAATGCTCATGTTTACACACTAGTATATGTCCTCTGCTTACTGAGTTGTTGATAACTCACCCCTTATCTCTATAATATTTCAGATGAAATTGATGGTTCAGCTGAGGATCAGTATTAGAGTTTATGGAGAAGATTAGCAGTGAATGGTTGTTGGGTAACTCGTGGTATTAGTGTTGATGTTGGAAGTTATTTATATTTCTTAAGTTTGCTTCAATGGATTTAGACGGTTTATGGAGACTTATGTTAATGTTTCATTATTTTAGTTTGTTATTTGAGACATGAAGAAGAGTTGATTTTATTTGAGTTGCTGGATTGAAAATTGGATAGATGAGTTTATATGGTTTATTTAATTGAAGTATTTACGTGTGATTTGAGGTTTGAGAAAATATATATTCTTGAATTTGGAAGTACTCTAGTCTTGCTTGAGTTGATTATCAGGTTATATGAGTTAACTCTCCGGACCCTCGGGGACGGGGTGTTACAGAGAGCCCGACGGGCGGCGAGTTAGGTGGTTGTCTACGGTGGTGAGGGTGGTGGTTAAGACAGAAAAAGGGTGGCTGAGCTCGTGGGGCATAAAGAGAGATTAGTAGAAGGAATGGAGTTCGGCGTGAGGTAGGTAGAAGTAGCTCACCGTGTATGGAGGAGTTGCGTGCGGTGTGGAGATGAAGGTGGCTTTTCCGGCGGCGGAGCACTGAGAGTGAAGAAAAATGACAAGTGAGAGAGAGAAGTATGAGAGCACCGAGAAGGAGGCAGAGACGGATGGCTCCTTACCGAGAGACTTATGCGTAGCAATGGCCTGGGTGGCTATCGACGGTGGCATCGCTAGGCGTGGCTGAGATGCTAGGATATGGGTTCCCTTTGCGTCATGGAGGAGAAGCCCGAAAGGGTTGGTAGTGCGAAACTGCCGTGCTTGGAGGAGCAACTAAATGCTCTATTTTTTGGACCCAAAACAGAGGAGTTTCGGTTCACTCCGTAGATGGTTGTGGTGGTTCTCTGGTGGTGGTGCTGTGGTGTACGGCAGAGGAGCTAGACTTCCAATGATGGTCAAGTGGAGGTGACGCATGGCGGGGTGGAGTTGCTATCCGTGGAGATGCAATGTATGCACGGTTGCGTCAATTTGTATGGGAGCAGTGAGAGTTCTGGGCGGTGCACTGTGGAGATGGGTTGGTTGATTAGAGGCTTACGAGGGGGTGCACTGGTGGCGGCAGTACGGACGACGGAGGGTTGGGATTTCGGGGGGTGACTCTTGGTATGGGAGTGCATGAAATCGAGGGGATGGAGGTTGGGGCTTGCGATTCTAATGTGGTGCGACGGCAAGTGTTTGGGTAGTTTCTAACAGCATGGGATAACATATGTGTGTCTATAAATATGTGAGGTGAAAACCCTAGAGATATGAGGGAGATGTGCGTGCGGAGAGAGCTGAAAATAGAGTCGTGTGTGTGCTTGGAGTGGATAAAAAAAAAACACTAGAGATGTGCAAGATCATGCATTGTCGTGGACGAGAGGGAAACTTAGGGGTTAAAAAAAATATAGAATGAAAAAAAATTAGATGTGCGGGGAAGTCAACGTGTGAAAAGAAAAAATAAAATAAAATAAAAAAATGTGCAGGGAAGTCAACGTGTGAAAAGAAAAAATAAAATAAAATAAATAAATAAAAATTGAGCTTGATTGGGTCCGGGTGTTACAAAATGAGACTTGGAGGCTGGTCACATTACCTGGAGGAAAGAAAGCAGTAGGGTGCAAATGGGTTTTATCCATTAAATATAATGCTGATGGGTCCATTAATAGGTATAAAGCGAGGCTCGTGGCAAAGGGGTACACACAGACGTATAGTATAGATTACCAGGAAACTTTCTCACCGATAGCTAAACTAAACACTGTTAGAGTTTTGTTATCTCTTGCAGCGAATTTAGATTGGCCATTACACCAATTTGATGTGAAGAACGCATTCCTCCATGGTAATTTAGAAAAAGAAGTTATCATGGACATCCCACCTGGGTACTCGGCAACTCCAGAAGATAAAGTAGTATGCAAGCTACAAAAGGCCTTGTACGGGTTAAAACAATCACCCTGTGCATGGTTCGGTCATTTCAGTGCAACTATGAGAAAATGTGGCTTTCAGCAAAGTAACTTAGATCATACCCTTTTCCTAAAGCACCAATTTGGAAAAGTGACAGTGCTAATTGTTTAAGTAGATGACATGATCATTACGGGCGATGACAAAGAAGAAATCTCCAAGCTTCAAGAGCTTGGCGGAGTTTGAGATGAAGAACTTAGGGGGACTCAAGTACTTCCTAGGAATCAAAGTATCCAAATCAAAACAAGGTATATTTTTATCTCAAAGAAAATATATCTTAGACTTGTTATCTGAAGTGGGGTTGCTAGAATGTAAACCAGCCGATACTCCCATTGTTCAAAACCATCAATTTGGGGTATATGCTGATCAAGTGCCTATGGACAAAGAAAGAAACCAAAGGATCGTTGGTAAGCTTATTTACTTATCACACACTCGTCTAGACATTGCTTACGTTGTAATTGTAGTGAGTCAATTCATGCATTGCCCTAGTGAAGCTCATATGAAAGCTGTAACTAGAATCCTTTGGTATTTAAAGTTCTCTCCTGGAAAAGGATTGATGTTCACAAAAAAATGATCATTTGAACATTGATGGATACACCGACGCAGATTGGGTAGGGAATATTTCAGATAGGAAGTCAACTTCAGGCTACTTCACCTTTGTAGGAGGAAATCTCGTTACTCGGAGGAGCAAGAAACAAAAGGTGGTTGTGCTATCTAGTGCGGAAGTAGAATTTCGTGGTATGGCTAAGGGGGTGTGCGAACTTCTTTGCTGAGAAGACTATTGACTGAAATAGGATTTGCTCCAAACTCAAAAATAAACTTGTTTTGCGACAATAAGTTTGCCATTGACATCTCGCATAATCCTATCCAACATGATTGAACTAAACACGTTGAAGTCGATCGGCACTTCATTAAACAGAATCTGGAAGAGAAGATCATTCGGTTCCCATTTGTCAAGTCAGAAGACCAGCTAGCAGATGTACTCACGAAAGCCGTATCCAATAGAAATTTCTACAACTCACTCGACAAGGATCAAATTAATGGCCGGAAATTTCTAAGGCATTGGAGACATATATGCACCAACTTGAGGGGGAGTGTTGGTGTGAGCTGTCATACAAGGATCAAATTAGTTTATTTATAGAAAGTATTTCATTGTAAAATCCCTTACTGGAAGGGTCAACCATAATTATAGCCTTAGATCATGTATATCCTAGAATAGCATCTCGTGTATGTACATATACTTGTATACTCTGCTATTGCAAGAATTGAATACATAAACTTTTGACAGATGTTTCATTTCGTTGATAGGCTTTATGTCGAATCACATAAATTTGTGTCTCTATTTTGTTTATATTATATTTATTATTTACTACCATGGATGTACTCAAGCACGCCGTATTGACACACGTGCCACTATCCTGGGTCGAGGACGGCTCCTCCTTCCTTTTCGACTAGCACAAAATCTGGCATCGCTAGTTGGTACCAACTTATTCTGTGCAAAGGAAATGGATGAAGGATGATTCCCCGACTCACGAGATTGTCTCCAACGAAGAAGCAGATAAGTCCCTTAGCTTTCTGTCTGCTATTCTTATTTGGTTAGCCTTGTCAAAAAAAGAAAGAAATAAAAGAGTGCCCGGCTAGTGCATGGCGTGCACTGTGCACATGGAGGGAGAGTGCACTTTGCATGCCATGCACCGTGTGCATGAAGCATGCACAACTCCGTGCACCCAGGGGCTCATGTTGGCAGGCATGAGGGTCGCCACCTCCTTTGTGAGGTATAGGATAAGCTTGGCTGCCACATCCAGACGTCCAGGCAAACCCAACATGATACAAAATTTGACTCATAAGAGCCTCAATTAAATCAAAAGTCACTCCCAAGTACTATTCACCTGGGAAATGAAAACGTAACATTGCATCGTATAATCTTAAATATTCGTCTGAGACTAATGGTGCACTTCATTTCTTGAAATCATATTCCTAAGTGTCTCAAATAAATAAAAGGCAACTTTGTCACCAAAGTGGATAGAAATCCTACAATGCTGACAGACGAAAACCTAATTAGTCGCTCGACTCGTGAAATCCTTATGGAATTTCATGATGTTCCTAAATTCTAAAGAAATTCATCCACTGATTTCCTTGCTGGTTGTTACACCAAATATCGTTGAACCAAATATCCTTATTTGGCAATCATTTAGTCATCCTAATTGATAAGGTCAATACGCCTGATTGTTTTATGACTTTAGAAGCAACATATTGAGTTGCGCATTCCTTTAAATGGTGTTTGTGTATTATTTTTCCACCCTTATATATTTTGGTTTATAATGTAATGGCCGGAAAATTTGTTATTTAATAATATGTTTTTATTTATTTATAATACATAACATAATTGTTGTAAAAAAAAAAAAATCGAAATATGTAACACTAACAAGTTTGAACTTTAATACATCGTGTTTGAATGTTATATGTAGCATCTTGATACATTGAATTAATTACTTTAACTCATTTCAACCCTTATTTTCAATACTAATAATCAAAAATCATTTTTCCTTTCCCTAGCTACAATTTGCAACTTTTGTTGACCTGTTAGACACAACTAATAAAAGGGTCAATAAAAGGTAAACCCGCAATTAGTCGTTTAAAATTTATTTTAAAATTATAATTTTATTATTGTCGGATTTTAGTATTGATATTTCTACATATGCTTATATTTTTTATAGTTGTGATTGTGATTTTGGACTTATACACATATTTGTCATTGTTCGGATTATAATATTAGTTTTATTATAGGTTAAAATCTGAAAAATATTGATATTTTTTTTATTAGAAATTCTTATTAGTTTTTTTGAGATATTGTAGCTTCTAATAAATATTGATTTTAACTTTTATGTGAGACAATGTGAATCGGGTTAAATGGGTTATGTGGGTCATTTCAACCCATTTACTTAAACGGATTGAATTGGCTTGTGTCGTATTGACTTATTTCTAATTAGTTGTTAAACAAGTCAAAACGGGTCATATGGTATTACTAGATTTTTAAATAGGTTGTGTTAAGGTTTAAAAGTCTAATCTGTTTAGCTTAATGGGTCTTGTTTGAGTTGACTTATATAGTACTCGAATGTCCATGACATTACATGACCCGTGAACACGAATTGCCACTCCTAAACAAAACTGCTTATTTGGCTAGAGTAAATTTATTGGTAGAGTTTGTGCATAAAAATATGGTCATATGGCCACGATGATGGCTTAGGCATTGATACGATACTTTGACATATAAAATATAAATAAGTGGAGAGACATAGAATTACGAAGTTCAACATAAAATCCTATGTCCACATGTCGTTTGTAACACCGGGACCCAATCTAGACCTAGGCCCATAGAGAAGCCCAAGAGTTAAGGAAAACAACATCGTTTCTAAAATCAATTTTAATTTTAATTTTATTTCTCTCTCTCTCTTCTCTCCCCACCCCTGATGGATTCCTCTCGTTCTTCATTTCCTCGACAATTTTCCCTTTAGTTACCCACATCCTTATTTCTTTCAACAACTGCTCTCCCTCATCCTTTTATCTCTCTCTCTCTCTCATATAAAATTAGTCTTGTTGACCCTCAAGTTTCCATAACTAACCACCACCCACAAAGGTAGCAAACACCATGCAACAACCACGCCCCTCCACACCGTGAGCTCCTCCCTGTTAAATATTTTAACATGAACATTAATAATTGGATCTTTGATTTTCTATGATCCACAATAATAAAAACAATAATAATTAAACATGTACCTTTCTCCATTTGTATGATGAAGAATTTGATTTGACTATAAGAGAAGGATCACGCAAGCAACTTAGCCTCACAAATGTTTCCCGATGGCTAGAGGCACTCTCATATTGTAGGTGAGAACCCTTAACCCCTCAGTATTATTTATAAACTTCTGATCCTCAAGAAATCTAAGGCTTTGTGTTTGACTATAATTAGATATATAGAGTTAATCTTATCTCTTAGAAGTTTTCTTATCCCATTATAACTCATCTATTAACTGATAAGTTTTGAACTATTTCAAACTTTATCAAGATGGGTGTGTGGGACACAGAGTTCAAGTAAAACTCTTACATTCTCTCACTTGGGCCATACGCCCATAAGATAATATTTTCTGTCCATGGGTTTATCATAGGAAATTAATCATACTACGTAAATTCTTTTCCTGAAACCTTAATAGGTCAAAATACATTTAATGAGTTCCGTAATATCAATGTCAAATTAACTACCAATGCGAGTCATGGTGGTCCTCTGTTATATGATTAACAAATTCTCTTCCATGTACCACAACACTAGTAACTTAATTTAACACAATCTTTAATTGGGACAATTAACGCTAATATTGTAATACCTTGGGTTCCAATTTGTATCTATCGTAGACATTATCTTGTCATTATTCATCCACACCATTTAATTTACATATAAAGTGAAAAGACAAAAAAACATAAATAACCATAATAGATATATTTCAACTTCCAGTAACAAAATACTCAGCATATCAATGATCTCTTTAACATGTTCACATCATGGGTATAAGCATATGGCCCATCTTTTCAACATGTCCCTTAAAGTATAATCATTAACACACTATTGTTGTGGACATATTTGTTTCTTTATTTTCTCCTTAACACATATGTATTTAAATTTTCATTAAATATTTATCGTTCAGAGAAAAATACTTTGAGGAATTCTTACAATACTTTCTTAGCGGCTTGGCTATAAGTCAACAATTTCAAGTCCTAAGATAAATTTCCTCAGTCAGATACCATACATTATGGCCTCAAAGCATACCACAAACTCAGTCCCTATCGCACATGAAGCAGTAAGAGATTTGCCTCATACTTTCCCATAAAATAACTCTACTAGATAGCAAACTACATAACCATAACTGTATTTTCCATCATTAGAGTAATCCCACAAATAGGGTCTGAATATCCAGCTACCTTAAGAGTATCAATTTTTCTTAAATCAACAATATAGTCTTTAATTTCTTGCAAATAACAATGCACTCTTTTCACAGCTTTTGGGTCAAACATACTTGGGCTACTTTGGCAACAACCAATAATGCCACTGAAAAACTGATATTCAACCTTATACAAGTTGTGCAATCATTAGATTTGTTATAACAATCATATACATAATTTTCTTAACAACCTAGTCAATTCGAGGATACTATAAAATACTGAGCATGTCACATTTTATTTTTAAAACATCTATTGAACAACAATTCTTCATGTAAAATCTTCCAAAACTCTATGCATCTATAATGAAACAATTCTAACAGTCGTCGTCTTGGTATTAAAATTGAATCTCAATTACGAATGATGTCTCGTTCATGAATTCCATTTTTAAAGTTTTTTAGAGACATAAGTTTAATGTCATACTACAAACCATAATTCATACTAGCCAAAAGTCACATACATGCATGACCATAAATACAAATATACTCCCACTGACTTACGGGTATCTACATTAACAATATTTTTCATAATTCCAAAACAATATTGGTATTATCAAATTTCTGATACCAATTTTTAAGAAAATATGTTACCTCTTCTAAGTAATCTTTTTATTCGTTTCTTGTAGCCTTCAGACTTTCACTGTACAATTATTTTCACATCTCTTTGATACAACTCTAGACCATAATGAGTTACTAATGCCATAGTGATTCTTAATGAGTTCTTTCAGGTTTATTAGAAATCTATTTCTAATCAATGCTCATTTCTGAGTAAAATCCTTAATTACAAGTCTGACTCTATATCATTGAACATTGCCTTTAAAGCCAAGGTTTTGTCTCCACCACTCATTTACATTCGACTTTTATACATTTAAGACAATTTAGACGAAATTGCAGCTTTACATTAATTCATGGATTTCAATCACTCTTATGCTTCGGTCTTTTATAAAATCACTTATTTCTATAACTTATGAAAACATAGGTGAATCTTCATTTATTTCTATGTCAAATTTAAAATTTGAAAATACACCACGTTACCTAACCAAAATCAAATCAAGAAGATCACATGAGGTTACCTGTTTTGGTGTTTCCAAGGCCAATTCTTCATCGGTGTTTCTCTGATGAGGTAGATGATCATTTGTTTGTTGTTCCATGTTATTATTAAGATAATGATAAAATGAACTATAAGCATTTTCGAAGTACAAGAATGCACTTCACAACAATCGTATCTCTAGTTTCTAGACTCCCCCTGATTTTGCCTACCATAAGTAATTTGATATTTCAATTTCTCTAGATAGAGACAATACAACCTAAATCATTTAGATCTCCCTATGTAATCAATAATGTATCCATTAACTATTATACGATGATACATTAACTATTATACGATCCAACTTTCTTTCATTTAGATTGTAAAGTCTTACTTTAGATCGACTATCTATACATGTATATACCTTAAATCAAATTCCACAACTCAAAAGTCTTTAAGGCTACTTACTTGGAACACAATTTAAGATATATACCATTGTCTTTAATAATTTTACTACACATCTTTTCAAGAAGTTAACAAAAGAGTTTAGGGTTATGACCTGCCTCATAATACTTTTCCTGGCACTCACTACTTCAATCCAATTCGATGATTTTATCTTTCTACCTAGCAGCATTTCCTCCCCATGAGAAGTACCTCGAGAATTATCAATGACTTGAGACTTCTCATGTAGTAGATAGATACATCCATACCATGAAAATGAATTATGAAAGTAATGAAATACTTATATCTATAAAACATTATAGAGAAAAGATTTACATGCGTCTATATGTATTATCTCAAGATACTCTCTATTCCTTGTACCATCTTTTCTTGATATGTTTGATTTATTTTCCTTCTATACAAATCAATAAACAACCTGAGATTAGAAAATCTAAATGCGGAAAATATTTGATTTACTAATCTTTACAACTTTTCTTGGAGATATTCTTCAAACTTTTATATCACAAATTACGTTTCAAATTCTATGCCAAAAATTGTAAAAAATTTTCATAAAATTTTTTTTATTTGGTTCCAGTACATGCCTCACGAATGAAAAAGATTTTTTTTTTTTTTTTAAGAAAAGCACTATTATAAAGGCAAATAAGAATTTTATTGAAAAGAAAAATGGAACAAGCATAAATGGCATTTTGAAACAATTTAAAAATCTGAACATTTGTGCTCGAGGTCAACCACTAAAATAAGTATCAACATTTATAGAGTTTGATTTGAAATTATACAAACAAATAAACTTCTTTAAGAATGCATAAACATTTTTAAGATCAGATTCGAAACTTATACACAAAACAATTTACCCTTCCCTTCGAATCTTGTCTCATGCTTAGGGCATCTAAACCTTCATGTGTCATTGTTTCTTTCAAACTTCAATTGACACAATTCATTTATTTTCATCACCATCATGGCACTCATTTCCCAAAAGATACAAATGATTTTTTATACAAATTAACAAAATAAATTTGTATCTAGCTAACAATCATGCTACCAACTTTTTCCAATCATTATTTTAATGAAATAATAATGCCTCTGAAGTAAACCATTATGTACAAAACTAAGAAATTCCTATAGTTTGATATGTAGTAATTAATTCAATATTCTTAAACATTGTAGTTTTCTGACTCTTATCAGTATTCTCAATAATAATTGAAGTTAAGACTTAAAATGGATAAACCAGGGTCTAAAACTCTTAGTACAAATTTGACATGCTCATGTTTGTCGATACTAGAGTCAATTCCGTACATAAAATCTTGTAAAGATATTCGTATACTTACTGCAAAAAAAAAAAAAACATTTTAATCATATTAATGCTTTGAGTTCATCACTCAGAAACAATAATCAGAATTTAATCAATTGTTGATGAACTAGTAATGTCATCAAGACCCTCCTTTGAGATTAAATCTTGATACAAAAAGTGTTCCCACCAGTATTAAATTTTGTGGATGAACTAGTTGTATCATCAAAATTCTCATTTGGGAGTAAACTCTGATATACAAAATGTTCACTCCAACTTTCAATTATATGGATGAACTATCTGTATCATCAAAATTCTCATTTGAGAATAAATTCTGATATACAAAGTGTTCCCGCCAACTTTAAATTATATGGATGAACTAATTGTATCATCAAAATTCTCCTTTGAGAGTAAACTCTGACATACAAAGTGTTTACTCCAACTTTAAATTATATTGATGAACTAGCTGTATCACCAGAATTCTCATTTGGGAGTAAACTTTGACATACAAAGTGTTCACTCCACCATATCCACCTTACTATGGGGTTTAATGATTTGTCACGAAAAATTAAGAAAATCTTGTACTTTTGGGCAACCAATCTTTTCTTGAATTTTGATGTGAATCATTTGCCTCATATTGGATAAATAAATATACGTGGCATGATAATAAGAGCCAAAATAAACAATTGATACATGTATTTAATAATAATAACATTAATATATATGACATTTAATAAAATTTAATACATGTATTTAACAATAATAACATGCATAAAATCTAATTTAGTATATGTATATACCAATAATAACATGTATAGAAAATTTAATACATGTCTTTAACAATAATAACATGCTTAAAGTTTAATTTAATACATGTATGTAACAATAATAACATTTTTTTTTAATTAAAGAGCCGGTAGCCATATGGTAGTGGCCCCATCCCAAGTTTATTAATAAACCCTCACTTATGGCGGATGAATACCGTGGTTACAAGCCAAGTATAAGGGAGTTAACAGATAATAAAAACAAAAACCTCCCAAATACAAACCAACCAAAGAACCGAAACAGAATAATCAAAAAGACAACACAGCCTAAACAAGCCTATAAAAATAAACATGAAAGTAAAGACTAACATGCCTAAATCAAAACAATAAAAACATCTAAACAAGCCTAACAAAACCAGAGACAGAAGAAACAGACCTGAAACGCAGACTAACGACAAAAATACGAAATGCCTAAAAAATCTAGCCGCACAATACCTTTTAAATACCTGGGAAAATCTTGATTGCCGTTATACGTGACATTTATACCCATTTCGCCTTCTCTAGCAAGAAAATCCGCAGCATTGTTACCTTCCCGAAATTGATGAGTTACAACAAAATTAATCCCCTCAAGCTCCTTGCGCAAAACCTCCCAAAAATCCCAAAGATACCACAAAGAGCATTTACCCTTACAAAGCCAATCAACAATAATTTGAGAATCACTTTCAATAATCACATTAACCATATGGAACCATTTGCACAATCTAATACCATCCAGAATTGCTTTCACTTCAGCGCCATTATTCGTTCCCACCCCATAATGAGCAAAAAAAGCCCCAATTACCAAACCATTCCAATCTCTAATAATGCCGCCCCCTCCCGAATTACCAGGATTACCTCTGCAACTCCAGTCGCAATTAAGCTTCACCCATCTCGAAGGAGGCCTGGACCATTTAACAATTTTACTAGTTCTCATTGAAATGCGAGGCCTCTCTAAATTAAAATCTTCCAAAATCTTCAAGTCGTGCATGGATAAATTACTAACTGAATTAATATTATTCGCCAAAGATTTAATCCACACCCGAACACTTCTCCAAACAAACATAGCCAAATCATACTTCCCATCCATTCTAGCTTTACATCTTCTCTTCCAAAGGCACCAAGTGATGATACAAGGAATTAAACCAACAAGAGTACCTTTAAAGGATGAATTTTTTGCATAAGAGAACCAGACAGCTACTCTATTTTTCCACGGCAGACTGCGCCTACAAGGAATACCCAAAGTAATACTAGCATACCGCCAGACCTCAATAGCCACAGCCCCCATAGAAAAAATATGGTCAATATCTTCCATACACCTCCTATCACAACAATCACACACAGAGGCAATAGACACGCCTTTACTTTGAACCCGAACGTCCACTAGTAGACAATCCAACCAAATTTTCCACAGACATATAGAAATTTGTTTAGGAAGAAGCTGGTGCCAGAACCAATTATGCCAAGGTAATTCTTGACCTCTCTTCCTCACCACCTCCCAAGCAGTACTAGTAGAAAACCTACCATCTGAAGAAGGTTTCCACACAAACAAATCCGGACCATGAGTAACATTAGTAGGCATCTGTAGAATTTCCTCCACAACCTCCTCACTAACCAGCTCCCTAAGAAAGTCCTCATCCCAAAAATTATTAGACCAACAATCTTGAATACACAGCCTGTTATTAGAAACATCTTCCACCCATATAGAAAGTGGACCTGAAGCCAACCATCTATCAAACCAAAAAGAAGCATTACCACCACGCACAAGGACATTCACATTATCCATAACTTCCGGCAGCATCTTTACAATCGATCTCCAGAATCTAGAATCAGTTGGCCTCACCTTGTAAGTAGAAAAATGGCTTTGACGAAGATACTTAGCACGAAAAAAATCAGACCAAATATTGTTAGAAGACAAAATACGGAAAGCAAACTTCATATGAAGAGATTTTTGGACCTCTTTAAGATCTTTCACACCCAAACCACCTTCTCTGGTCGGCAAACAGATATTTCTCCACGACCTCCAATGATATTTTCTTTTACCATCATTCTCTCCCCCAAAAAAATTTGCTAACAAAGCTTGAATACGAGACAAAGATATGGAAGGCACACACATAACAGACAATAAATGAATAGGCATACTATTTAGAACATGCTTGATCAAAATCAATCTCCCACCCGATGATAGCAGTTTAAACTTCCAACTGGCAACTTTTTTCCTGATTTTATCAATTAATGGATCAAAAATCCAGGTTGTCAATCTACCAGAAACCAAAGGCACACCCAAATAAATAAAAGGAAAAGTACCTTCCTTGAAACCCATAAGACTCAACAATCTTCTCTTACGTACATTAGAAATTAACTTAGAAAGAAAAAGAGCAGATTTATCCCTACTAATCATTTGACCAGACCACCTCTCATAAGTATCAAGAGTATGCATCAAATTTTTAATAGACCTCTTACCCCCATTAGTAAAAATAAGGATGTCATCAGCATAAAGTAAGTGAGAAACCAGAGGAGCACGAATAGGATGGCTAAATTTGCCAATCCTACCATCCTGAAAATTTTTCCTGAGAAGCAGAGACAACACTTCTTCCATGAGGATGAAAAGATAAGGAGAAAGAGGATTCCCTTGACGAAGACCCCTAGCAGACTGGAAAAAACCTTTGAAGGTACCATTCATCATAACTGAAAACCATTGGGACTGCACACAATTAGCAATAATCTGAAACAATATTAGAAAAACCAAAAGCACGAATCACATGCAGTAAAAAATCCCAATTAACCCTATCATATGCCTTAGCCATATCAAGTTTAATCAAAACATTACCACCAACAGTTTTTTTATGAAGCGACTGAACCATCTCCTCAGCAAGGGTAATATTCTCAAAAATACTACACCCCGGAATAAATGCACCTTGTTCATGAGAGACCAAACTATCAAGCATAGAATTAAGCCGATTCACAAAGATTTTTGAAAAAATTTTATAAGCCACATAGCACAAACTAATAGGACGGAATTTATCAAAACCAGAAGGCTCAGACACTTTTGGAATAAGAACAATAAAAGAGGAAGAATAAAACCTGGATAGGGGAACACCCTTGAAGAAATCTTGAGCAGCCTCTACCACATCCTCTTTGATAATATCCCAGCAAGACATATAAAAACCCGAACCAAAACCATCAGGCCCCGGGCTACTATTCTTTGGAATAGAAAAAATAGCTTGTTTTACTTCAAATTTTGAAGGTGCCCCTCATAACCAAAGATTTTCTTCATTTGAAATTTTCTTCTCGATAAGCCTCGAAAAGTCGCAATGTTCCACCGCAGAGACATCGGAAAGGAAATTACGGAAAAAAACCACCGCCTCCTCATGAACCTCTTCAGCAGTATTCAAAACTCTCCTATCGGCAAGGACCATTTTATTGATATGCCCCTTGTTGCGCCTCTGGTTAATAGTCGAATGAAAAAACTTCGAATTTTGATCTCCCTCAGTCAACCAATTCTTTTTAGCAATTTGGCCAAGACGAGAAGCTTCTCTTTTCTCCCATATTTCAATCTCGGTCTTAGTAGCCACAAAATCATCCTCAATCTCCTCAGAAAAACCAGATTGAAGCTGGCTTTCCAAGAAATCTAACCTCTCTTCCAGCGCACGAATATTCACATCCACCCTACCAAAAACATTTTTATTCCAAGCACGAAGTGCTATCTTGGTTCTTTTCAAACGAACAGAAAGCTTTAGAAGACCAGACACCGCATCCTGCTGGTTCCAAGCTTCCTTCACACACATAATAAACCCATCATGTGAGCACCACATATTCAAAAAATGAAATGGAGAAGGGCCATAGGAAATAGGTAGTTGATCATAGCAAACAACCATCGGACAATGATCAGAAGATTTACGGCTCAAATAATTGAAATGAGCTGAAGGAAATAGACTGGCAAAAAAATTATTCATGAGCACTCTATCTAATTTTGCCCAACTTCTGGACACTCCCCCATGTCCATTATACCACGACATGCGCTGACCAGAACTAGATGTCTCTAACAGACCACAACGATCAATACAATCATTGAACTCTAACGTCGAAATAAAAGGCTGAGGGTTCCCACCAACTCTTTCTGAATACCTACGAATAACATTAAAATCACCCAAAACTAACCATGGCTGATCCAAATCCGTCCACTCTTCTATATCATGCCAAAGTTCTCTTCTATCAACATATGAGCATTTAGCATAGACAAAAGTAACAAAAACGCGGTGAACATCCCACTTGAACCAACCAGACACAGTTTGGGTCGTACAACGCAAAATTTCAAAAATATTAGGAATATTCCAGAACACCCACAACTTTCCACCTTGATTAGCATTTGAAGCATAGTGATTAAAATCCAAAAAATACCCAAGAGAAGCCATACGAGTATCATCAATAAAAGGTTCCGAGATAGAGAAACCAATAATACATTTATACACTGTGTGAGCCCTTTATTTGTCTGCCATACAACGTCAGTCACCGCCACCCCTTATTTTGCATAATTTTTTTTTCATTGCCACCCCTCTCCCCGTGATGCACTGTGGTTGCACTGCACCAGCGCACGCCAAGACAAGCCCTCAAAAAGCTCCTCCACATTCAGAACATCAAAACGCAACGAACGTTCAAGCTTGAACCACCCCGAAACGTGGCACTCTCTCCTCCACGTTAACCCCAAAACCGCAAGGCTGCTCACACCTATATATAGGGATGGTCCCTCCGTTGCACGTTTGCCGACTCCCATCCTCCATGTCCAGCAACCACAACCATGCATGCACCTCCACTTTCAGCAGCCCCAAGCAGCACATAAACCACCAAGTCCTGCTCCACATCCCATCGTCCACACAAAAACCATCGTGGAAAAGCCCCGCCCTGCACCACTGCCCCTACACCACCAAACCTTGCTGTGACACCATGTGCCAACAAAAGCAAGCCTATGTTTTTACTCCTCAAAACATATCAACCACTACACCATTAAACCACCCCGCAAGGCATTGCCTCATGCAGGAACCACCACAGTCAGCTCTCTCTCTCTCTCTCTCTCTCTCTGTAACACCCGGACCCAACCAAGCTCAACTTTATTTATTTATTTATTTTGTTTTAGTTTTTTTTTTCTCCACACGTTAATTTTTTTTATTTTCTTTCCGCGCGTTTTATCCCTTCTGTCTATATTTCTTTTTCACCCGTATGCTTTTCCGTCCACTCCATGCACACGCACAACACAAACTTTCATCCGCGCACACGTCTCTCTCTCGGCTCTCTAGTGTTTTCACTTCATATATATATAGACACTCATAGGTTTTTCCCATGCTATTTAGAAACTACCCAGACTCTAGCCGCCGCACCACCTTGGAATCGCAAGCCCAGCCTCCATTCCCTCGGTTTCATGCACTCCCATACCGAGAGTCACCCCTCGTAAGCCAGCCCTCCGTCGTCCCTACTACCGCCACCAGTGCGCCACCTCGTAAGCCTCTGATCAACTAACCCATCTCCACCATGCACCGACCAGAATTCACGCTGCCCTCCCAAACGAAATCAACGTAACCGTGCATCACCTCCTCTTGACCATCACTGGAGTCCAGCTCCTCCGCCGTACACGACTGCACCACCACCAGAGTGCCAAGAAACAACCATCTACAGAGTGAATCAAAACTCCTCTGTTTTGGGTCTGAAAAACAGAGCATTTGGTTGCTCCCCCAAGCACGGCAGTTTCGCACTACCAACCCTTTCGGGCGTCTCCTCCGCGGCAAAAAAGGGAACCCGTAATGCAGTACCTCAGCCACGCCTCGCCTTGCCACCGACGATAGCCACCCCAGGCTGTCGCCACGTGTAACTCTCTCGGTAAGGAGCCCTCTCTCTCTCCGTCTCCTTCTCGGTGCTCTCATACCTCTCTCTCTCTCTCATAGTGCCTCACCACCGTGACCTTCTTCGCCGCGTCGTGCGCAGCTCCTCCCTTCGCGGTGAGTACCTCGCGCCTCTGTTCTCACCGATAGTTGCACCGAGATTGCATGAATGCATTTTCCTGTCTACGTAAACTTTTATTTTGCATAGTATTTTGAAAAGGGAATTACAATTTTACCCTTATTATTGAATGTGTTCAAGTTGATATTTTTTGGTCTGTTTTTACGTGGTTTATAAGGGTGGTATAAGAAAATTTTACTGACAATAAATAGGATTTTCAAATTGTACTTTGGTAGCAAATTATTTTAGTAATTGTGAAATTTTATTTTTAAACATTTAAATTACGATTAAAGCTATTTTTTTATTTTTATTTAATGAAATTTTTAATTGTACTTACCTTAAATCGCTTGAGTATTTTAACATGTTATTAAGTAAAGATTTATTTTTAAGAGTAAACAATATTGGAATAATGTTGTTTTTACACTTTAGATATGATTTAGTCTATTTAAAAAATAGTTATGGTTTATTTTAAAAATATTTTGGGATAATTATATTATCCAGTATAAAACTTTACAGTTGGTTTTCAATAATAAATAGGTCTGACTTTTAAATGTTTTAGTCATACTATTAAGTTATCATTGACGATTTTAGAAAGTGATGATTTGTAATTTTAGGTTTTGAGGAATTAAATAGATTATTTTATAAGCTTAGGATTAAATATCGAAATATGTGATTAATTGAAAATTTATGAGAATTACGTGATTATTTTATAGGTGACGTTTAATTATTGTTCGACGTTTTTGAGGAAATCCGAAAAAGTTAAGAAGTTCAGGTAAGTGGGGTTCCTATGATAGACTTTGCATTTAAAATAAAATGAGCTAATGTTATTTTTGGAAAATATACATATTTGATGTTGAAAAGAAATTTGAACTGCCTCAGTTATTTGTTCTGCATTACTCATGAGATTCTGTTTAAGAAGAAATTATTTTCTATCATGACTGGTGTAGACATTTTGTTTATGCTCGGTTAGCTACTGGGGTTTGCACAACCCTACCACAGGGGTTAAACATGGTATTTGTTCTGATATGATAAGATAAGATGTGATGTTTCAGTTTATGCTATGCCAAAGGGATTTTTGATTATGAATATTTTCGAACTTTCGCCCTGATATTTTTGATAATATGTTCTGACGCTGCATTTTGAAAACATTATTCTGCTTCCGCACTCTGAAAAAGAAAATATTTTTGTTCTGCATTCTGAATTCTGTAAATGCTCATGTTTACATACTAGTATATGTTCTCTGCTTACTGAGTTGTTGATAACTCACCCTTTATCTCCATATATTTTTCAGATAATTTTGATGGTTCAGCTGGAGTACAAGAGTAGAAAGTTTTAGCAGGTGTGATGATCAGAGTAGAATAAGTGCCCGAGGGTACAAGTGCTAATTTGAGAGTCGTAGTTAGTAAACTGAATTTATGTTTCGGATATTTTGATTTGATGAGTTGAGGATAATTTCGAGTTTTAGAGAGTTTTTAATTTATATTATTGAGATTTTCTTTATTGTCCCCATGGAGGAACTTAGATATTTGGATTGATTAAATTGATTAATATTTTGATTGGATTTTTCGGATTTTATAGTTGTACTTTTTAAGTTGATTTGAGGTATTAAAAGTTAACTCTCCGGACCTCCGAGAACGGGGCGTTACACACACACACACATACTCTCTCTCTCTCTCTCTCTCTCTCTCTCTCTCTCTCTTTCTCTCTCTCTCTCCACTGTGAGTAACAAAAATATCTGTCGGTTCCACCTCTATTCACCTTTGAGCACCACAGAGAAGGACCTCGTTAGCCAAGAAACTACTGACCACTCACTCTTCGTCAAATTCTCCCTTTTCCGGTAAGCCCCAACCCCGATCATTTCCTTTTTCTCTCGGATGTTCTCAGTGTAAAAGCACAAACGACTTCTTCTCTCAGAACTTTATAGTCACCCATAAGGAATGCCATAATGAGCTCGATTTTGTCCACCAACCAAAGGTGCCATTGCACCAACTTCGTTGCACGGTTCCTTTTTCTCTGGGTGAGTATGCTGCCCGATCCTCTTTCCTTCAGTACTCAGGGTTGTTTATTTTTCTTCTTTTATGCCTTCTGTTTAGCCTTTACGAAATAAGCAAAGAATACCCCAAATTTGTGAAGCCTCGTCACCTTACTACCCTTCTTCAGTGTCAAGTATTTCCTAACTTTTAATTTTAAAAGTGTTCTCTTAGGACAAGAATATTAGCATTGGATTATGCAAATGCAAATGTAAAATTTGCATAATATGACATGATTTTGCATTTGGGTATTCCACTAAAATCTTATTTCTACATTAGATTATCCATCTATTAGTCAAAATAATAATAAAGTATTATAAATTTAATAATATTTTTTTCCAATTTTATTTTCTATTAATTTTTTTGTAAATTAAGACCTATATTGAAATACATTAAGACCCATTAATTTTCTTTTTGTTTCCAGCCCAAGTCCCAGCCCTGGAATCACTAAAACAATGCACAAATCCCAAAAAAAAAAAAAATCCTCAATCTGAATGATTGAACCCAACAATAACATGCAAAAAAAAAAAACTTTGAAAATAAATAAATGGTGTAGAAGAAAAGCAAAGGAACGAAATAAGAAATGGAGAAATGGTTTAGAAGAAAAGCAAAGGAAATAGGAAGTACCTGAAAATGTTTTTTAAACAATTTGGTCTAGCTATAGTGACCACCAAATATAACCACCAATCCAACTGTAGCTAAAAGTCATATCCTTTTGAAATTGCATAATCCAATGTAGACTATTTTTTGGGTTCTATTAGCCAAACTCCTCATTGGATTTGCATTTACATAATCCAATGAGGATGCTCTTAGGCTGTTGTAGTTTGGGTTTTTGTTTAGTTGATTTATTTCATTTTCAACTTTGAGTTTTGTTGGGCTTAGTCACATCATGTTAATTAAACTCTTTGTTTTTACAAAAATGTATTTTTTATGAAATTTTTTAAGAGTTTTTTAATATATATTATTAAGTGTTAAATTAAGATTTGAATATAGTAATAAGTTACAATATTGTTTTAATATTAAGTACAGTTAAGCCATCGTTTATGAACTAAATGTTTACACCATTATTTTTTTATATAGATCGGAAATAGGTAATAATATTAGTATTTTCTAGTTTAATGGTTGATATTACTAGAATTCAGAATCAAGGCTTAGACATTACACTATAAGAGTCAGGTAAGCGGGGTTCCTATACTAGACTTTGTATATAATGAGTGGACTGAGGTTTATTTTATGAAAAATAAGCATGTTTCATTATGAAAAGAAAATTGAAAAGCAATCTCGGTCATTTTGCTCTGCATCATTCATTGTATCTGAATAGGAAAAGAGAGATATTTTTTTCATGACTAGTGTAAACATGAGCAAAGTTTTGGCATTCTGTTTTTGAACTGTGCAAAAAGAACGAATATGAAATCTAAAACTTTTGGCATGATTACGAAAGACTATTTGACTCTAATTTGATTATGTGAAAATGATATGATTCTGTTCAGTACTCTGTTTGATATGATGTGGGATCTAAAAACCTTTGGAATATCTTCTGATTCTGTATCTGGCATTGTTTCTGCTCTACTCTACCTTGACCTTACCACGGGTGTAAAACTGTGGCCTCTGTTTTGGTTGCTACCAACTTCTATGTCTCTGAGTGCACCCACTTTAAAAAAAAAGTGATTTTCTGTAATGTCATTCCAGTGTGCACACTTGGGACTCCGAGAATAATGAAGGGAAAATTTAGTTTTGTCTCTGTCCGGTTTGGCCATCGGGAATAGCACAACCCTACCATAGGGGTTAAACAAGGCCTCTATTTTGATATGATGCTCTGATACGATATGATGATGATGTTTAGTTGTGCTATGCCAAATGATTTTTTAATATGAATATTTTTGAACTGTCGCTCTCATATTATGAGAAAATGTTTTTGTTCTGCACTCTGAAATTAAAAATGTTTTCCTCTACATTCTGAGCTCTATGAAAAGGTTCATGTTTACATACTAGTATATATTTTCTACTTACTAGTTGTTGATAACTCGTCCCTTATCTCCACAATATTTTTCAAATGTTTTGGATGCTTCGGCTTAGGATCAAGAATAGGAAGTATGGGTAAGGCTATATGCGTATAGTGGATTAAGTACAAAGATGATACTTCGATGACTGGAGAACTGTATTCAGTAGATTTGTTTTGTTTTGTTTACTTGGGTTATTGGGATGTTTTGATGACTTTGTGGTGTCTTAGATTAATTATATTGGAGTATTTGATTTGAAAAAGTGAGTTTTATGTTTTATAGAGAATTTGCAGTATATATATTATGTGGTTAGGAGATGATTTTAGGTGGCAGTTAGTAACTCTCTGGTCCATCCAGGACCAGGGCGTTACATCGTTTGAGGGAAAAATCTATTACATTTGGTGATTGTATAGTTTCTCAAGGCCTTATTTAGCTTTCAATGATGGAGAAAATAGAGTTGAGAAAAAGGTTGAAGAAAATGTCTTCCTTGTTGGGATCTAGACACTACAACATAAATAAGCTTTTGTGACTGTTTGGAAGTTGTGACAGTGTCCAAACTATCACAAAAAGTATTTTCTGTGATGATTTGTGGAAACCGTCATTGAAAGCAACCGAGAAATTGCATTACATTTGAACGTATACATATTCATGTTAGAACGTGCCCTAGACATTCGAACGTTGAGGCTATTTACGTGTGAATGTGGAAATTTTTGCCGCCAATGTTCGAATGTTAGTGATTCACGTTTGAACATTAATTGATTTAATATTAAAGTTGGATATTTCAAATTAAAAAATATTGAGAATTGAGGTGTAGTGATTTAATATTAAAGTTGGATAAGCTAAGATTAAAAAGTTTTGAGAATTGAAATTCAAAACCAGTAGATATATCAAATAATATTGTTCATTACATATGATAAAAATAAAGTACAAAATATTATAAAATTTTGTAAACAACACGAGAAAAGTGAAAAATACTTAGTAGGAGTTGTTTACATATTTATTAAAATCGTTAGTCAATGTGTTGACCTTTGTCTTTAGGATATTTATCTCATGGACAACATTGGTGGAAAAATCGGTGACACTCTGTTCTACTAACGCGATCTGTCGGTCGTTGTGCACAGTAATATCTGAGACCATCGCATCAACCCAAGTAGGGCACGCATCGAGCCAAGCAGGTTGCGCATCTCCCATAGATGTACTCGTCGGCAGCTGACTAGTACTCCCAATATGGGGAGCAACATCGGGCCCAGACTGGGTTTGAGGAACAAGATCTAGTACAGGGCTAGGCTGACGTTGAGCATGCCCCCTCCCTTGTACAATGCTTCGACGGTGGGTGGTCATGTTGATAGGGCTCATCTGCTCTGTCATCCACTACTCCACCTGGGGTTGCACCCTCTGGGCCAGTAATAGCTTGGTAATGAGGACTCCATATGGGAGGTTGTCTGTAGAGACGATGCTCACCTTGTAATGGATCCTTTCATAAATACAAAGTGGTAAGTCGATAGGCTCTCCACGTGCCACTCGTATAAGGAACTGTGCGTGAGTCCGGCTAAATGTGACCTTGTGTGCCACATGATCCACATTTGTTGCAATAATAAGATGCAACATGTAGGAAAAAGGTAGGAGGTGTACTTGGTTGAAGGAGTTCTTCCTATCGAGCTGCTCTTAGTCTCTCCCAGTGAGGATGTAGAAATCCTCATCTTGGTCCTTATTCTTCTCATCAGTATCCTCATCATCACTATCCTCAGCCTCCATCTGGTCAACTGGGCCAGTAGATGATGCAGGGTGTCTACATTTGCATCTATTCAGGATCCATCCTTAGGCTGAGCATCTTTTGCAGTCGATATCTCAGCTACGTTACGAGACTTCGAACTGAACACCGCATAGTGTCACGATGTGAAAGGATGCATCCTGAGGCATGGAGCACATCCCCATATAAAACTCCCAAACCATTAAGGGGTATGTGCTATCCTCAATATGCAGATACTCATCAAGCCTCTCGTAACGCATGTCTCGAACGCTCTTTTGCTCCTATATGAGTTTGTGGAACTGGTTGATCATGACTTCTCGTTTGGACATCACAATTCAAGCCCCGATTCGAGACGTGTCCTTCCTTCCCTCTTTTCCTAGTCGTCAGAAGATGAGGCATATTCTGAATGAAAGAAAAAAATTTGAGCAATATTAGTACTATGATGCATATTATGTATTATGATCTAAATTATTTCGAGAACACATTCGAATGAAAAATAGCATGTTTGGACATTAAGCTTATACATGTGAATGTTTTAGTTTTTACGTTCACACGTTAATTTTCTCTAGAATAAGCATTCCAACGTAAGATGAGTTACGTTTGAACGTGATTTCTAAAACACACGTTCAAATTAAACCAAATATACGTTCGCACGGTATTAATAAAATAAACCAAAAATTATTACATTCGAATGTACAAAACCAATACGTTCACAAGTGAGGAAGCTCTTGAATGTATTTATTAATATATTCGAACATACATAACTATTAGTTCGAAGGTTTCTGACCTTTCTGGCAACTGAAAGGTTTTACATTCAAACGAATTCCAAATAACATTCGCATGAAATACTATCGTGCACATGTACGTGCCACTCAAGAATATGAACGATCATACGTGCAAACATTACAAACGTACATTCGAATGTAAAATATACATTCGCACGAACTTTTAATATGTTCGCACGTACTGTAGAACATTCGCACGTTATTTGATTAACGTGCGAACGTTTATGTCGTCTTCCTCATTTGAAAGGTATAACGTTCGAACGTTATGAAATAGAAATGGCTGAGTCAAGTGCATGCGAATGTATATTTTAAAGTTAACAGGAAGGCGTGACATGCCACTTCCCCTCAAAAGCCATGGAGAGTCATGTGTGCTTTAAAATTCTCGAGGTGATCAATGGGATCTTTAGACCCATCGTACAGGTCGATCTGCGGTAGATTGAATTTAGCCAGTAGTGGGACCGCCATGACCTCCTCGCTGTAAAGGTGGTCCGTGCGTGGGAGGAGTTGCTCCACGGAAGAGGAGCCACCCATCCTCTTAGCCATCTCCTCATATTTGTCTACTAAACTGTGTACTTTATCATGCATCTTCTTCTTCTCCACTTCTTGGCTTTTAACTCCTTCGACACTGTGTGCATCTCCTTCAAGTTGCTTGTTCTGCTCAGGGGATTATTGCTCCACCGCTTTAATAACTTATTATGTTTCTGCAATTGTTCGACAACTGCCATCACTTGGTTCAACCTTTCCTCTACTTCCGCTAACCTTCCTTCTGCCTCCGTCATGCTCGGTCCCGGATCTCAGTCAACTTGTGGTCTCGTGATGGTTGACATGTGAAAATCACATATAAGTCTGTAGAAATCCCACAGATGGCGCTATTGTTAAGGACGTGTTTCACACCACCAATCACACAGATGACACTTGATGCAATGAAAGGATGGCGCTAGTCACCCTGTGTAAATTCTGATGCTTAAGTCAGTAACAGTACGAGAATAAGTATATAAAAGATGAAGATAAAAATGATGTTAACTCTACCAAGTTATTTATATAAGGATGCGGCGTGATGGTGATTAACTCTAATCACCAGTCTTTTGTGCTTATCCTTTGTGATCCCTTATTTAAATGGAGATGATATTTCCTATTTTGTAGGAGTTATCTCATGCAAGATATTCGTACCTAGTCCTAGGCCTCATCCCTAATTCTTTCGAGTTATCTCACCTGTAATTATGGTTACGAGTCCTTTACCTGTAGGGCTTTTAGCTTTAAGCCATCCACAAGTCTTCCTGGGCTTGTAGATGGGCTTGGCCTCAGAGATGGGCTCTCAGCCCAGGGGTCTAAATGTCCCCTCCAATGTTGTTAGATAATTGATTGTGAATATGTTTGGATATGTGAATATGTTGTTAGATAATTGATTGTAAGTTATTAAGAATATATTGTGAATATGTTGTGAATACGCATGTTGTGAATTTAATAAGAATATGTTGTGAATGAATTGGTAATTAATTGTGAATATGTTGTGAATTTAAAAAAAGATAAATAAGAAAATATTGTGAATTTTATAATATTATGAAAGTAGGAGATACAATTAGTCGATAGAAAATATAGGAAAAGTAAAGAATTCATAACATATACTATATATTAATAAGATGCTAGATTATACTATATAACTAATAAAATAAAGTAATTCATGATAACATACTTAAGAAATAAATAAAAAAGATAAAAAATATTAAGTAATTCATAACATACTTAGTAAATAACTAATAAAAAACAACTTTAACTTTAATTTAATTTATATATACTAATATAATTAATTAATAAGATATTATATAAAAAAGCTAATTAAACAAATACTATATATTAATAAGATGCTAGATTATACTATATAACTAATAAAACAAAGTAATTCATGATAACATACTTAGTAAATCAAACAAATAAGATCAAAGAATACTAAGTAATTCATAACATACTTAGTAAATAACTAATGAATAACAAATAGCAAATAAATAAAAAATAACTTTAACTTTAATTTAATTTATATATACTGATATAACTAATTAATAAGATATTATACAAAAAACTAATTAAAAAAATATTATATATTAATAAGATGCTAGATTATACTATATAACTAATAAAACAAAATAATTCATGATAATATACTTAGCAAATAAAACAAATAATATAAAAAAAATACTAAGTAATTCATAACATACTTAGTAAATAACAAAAAACTAATAAATAAAAAAATAAATTTAACTTTAATTTAATTTATATGTACTAATATAATTAATTTCTATGTAATTCAAACAATATACTCCACATGCGTTACTTAGAACAAAGCCTCCCAACTCTCGACATAGCTTGTGTGTCGTATTTATCTATATCTTATTTGTTAGATTTTGTGTGACATTGCATGAATAACCTTAGACGCGTTTTGGAATTAGTGTACACTCAGATGTTCATTAATTCCTGAATTGTCCAGTGTGGATAGTTTGTGATTATATTATTTATATTGTATATTTTTGTTATTCTTACTATACACGTTTAGTATGAAATTTCGTTGTCTTTCTCATTTGTTCTTCGGGGTTACTGTTCACAAGGTGAGAATCTCTCTCTGTGATCATGTATACTTGGAGAAATATGGGTAGGTGTTGCCGAAATTTCCACTGACGTGGAAAGTAGAAGAGTGAAGATATTTGTACAATATGAATGATATAATCTTGAATGAGATAGGACCAACTACCGAATGATCTAAAGAGCAGTGAGAATTGGAGCATGTGATGCATGTGAAATTAGTTTGCATTATACTAATCGATAGGTTTTTTTAGAAATTAATAAAATTTGGATGCGTCTTGGCGATAGACTTGGAAATGACTATGTATCGTATGCACGGGGAGCTAGAGCTTTTATTGATTTTGCTCGGGCTTCTGCCGATAGTCGCGATTACATTAAGTGTTCATGTTGAGGGTACAAAAATCTATGCACTATAGGATTGAATGAAGTAGAAAGTCATATATTTGTGAATTGTATGAATTTGAGATATACCCGATGGATATTGCATGGTGAGCCATATGAACAATTAACTGAGGTTATGTTCAATCATGGTATTGATATGCAACACATGGATGAAGATACTGAGCGGGATGGCATTAATGAGCGGGATGAGATGAAAAGATGTTGGATGACATTGAAGCTGAGATGTTTATGGATGAAATAGACGATGATGCCTCAAGTGGCTGAGGGACTGAATCAGAGAATTTGTCTACAATGTGGGAAGATGCAAAGCGTGAGCTTTATCCTAGAAAGAAATAGAAGGCACGGAAAAATCAAGATCAACATTCTTGATAACTTCACTAAATGAGTTGATGATAGCGCAACGTCGCTTTCCTCCTATGTCGGCACACTAGTCTGAGCTTATGTCCCATTTTCTGTGCGATCATGGAGAGATGTTTCGAATGAGGTGAAGGGTCACATTCAGATTCGTGTACTGGTGAGTTTATTTATGAACGTAATTTGTTTTAGAGATGTTTTTATTTCATATTTTTGATGCAATTCAGTTCTTAGGATGAATTTAGTCTCAATTTTGGTCGTAGCGAGGATGTGTGAAGTATGAATGAATTGATGACTACAATATTTCGGCGACACAAGGGACGATGTCATGACCACTTCAAGAAATTCGAGATGTTGGAAGAAACTATTTAGTCCCCTTTTCAAAAAATGATGTTAGACGAATCGAGTAAGTGTTGTGATACTTTCGCAAGTCCAGATTATCATATATTCTAGATTTATTCCCTATAAGTTATTTACATCTATATTGATTTCATATATAATATTTAAAATTGTTAATTTCTCTTGTATCACTTAAGTTCTATCAATGTACAGAATTGAACGGTTTTGACAATCTACCATTGTGCCGATTCAAGGTCATTCTATCATTTTGCCGATAAATTGGTAATTAATAACTTATTAATTCTCACTTATTTTTATCATATTCTTTTATTTAATTACTAACATTATTTTTTAAAATTACTAATGTGGCTTTGTTAGAAACGTGATGATCTTGAAAATTTCTCCCTCATTCATGTCCATTCTGCTGCTCACACTGATGAGTACAGTGAGTGGGTTGATCCTGTCGTTAAAGATAATTATGTAAGTGAGGTTATTTTCTGTGAATAAATTATGCAACATGTGAATTCATATTATGTTTGATTCCTCATTTCTTTTAATATGTTACTTATTGTGTGTTTTTGTTGTAATTATAGGAAAAAATGATTGAAATCCAATCAGCCTCTAAGGAATTCTCTCCTAGTGATATAGACATATTTACGCAAATGCTCGGGACCAAGTCTTGTTTGGTAAGAGGTTTGGGACGTTCTTTCAAACATGTCAGTTCATCCTCCACAACCTCGACTTCGGAAGTTAACAATCTTACTAAATATTTAGATGCAGCACGCTAAGAAATTGAGCAGATGAAGTCGAGACAATAGAGGTTGAAGTCTCTCTTATCGTGACGGTCTGATTTATAAACGCGTTTGTAAGAGCAACAAAGAGACCACAATGAGAGAATACGCATTGAAGTCCAAGAGCAAAATATAGACGGAACGTGATATGTCACTTCAGCATGATCGCGGTGGGCGAGGAAAGAAGAAAAATGATCCTAATATCATTATTAGAAATTTTTATTGCCTATTTTTGCAACTCTATAAGACATTATTAGTTGTTATATTTATGGTGCAATATGAAACAATTTGTATGCATTTTAATTTTATGAAACTACTATTTCTTATCATAATGTTCACATGTAAAGAACAATGTTCGAACATGGCTTTACGTTCGAACAAAATAACACCGAATTCCAACAAAAATTTTGAACGAAAGACATTACATTCACACGTTTCAACGCACAAATGATCTAAATGTTTCAATGATTAGAATAGATACGTGCGAATGACAAACTAACATCTGAACGTTCAAAATTTTACGTTCGCTTCTCCTTTAACATCTGATTGCTACATTTCTGAGATAACGTTTGAACGTAAATATCATTCGTGCAAAGCAAAAACAACGAATGTCTAGTTTTTTATGTTCGAATGTTAATTGGTCGGGTTAATATTTGAACGTTGGCTGATACATGTGAACGTTACTTTCTGTGATGGATTTTAACTATCACAAAAAAAAAAAAAAATCATGTTCGAACGTTACATCTCACGAAAGTCTTCCAACCATCACAAAAAAACTTTTTGTGATGGTTGAACAGTAAACCGTCACAAAAAATATTATGTGACGCCTTTTAGGTGACAGTCGTGGTGACGGTCTCAAACCGTCACAAAAAGTTGTTGTGATGGTTTGCTTATTTTTTGTGACGGTTTCGTCCGTCACAAATGTGAAAATCTGTTGTAGTGAGAGAGAGTGAAATTGACGAGAATAAATCTTTTTTTTTTTTTATGTACAGAAATCTGGAAATTCATAGAAATCTTCTTTTATAGAAGTCTTTTTCATTTTTTGGAGTAGTTGTGTCCTACCTACTTTCACCTTTTTGTATATCAGTCAATCACTTACTATAATAAACAATTCATTTTATCTCATCTCATCATTTCAATTTTTTCAAATTTATACACAAAATATAATAAACATTTCAATTTTTTAAATCTCAAAATAATAATAATATTAAAAAATAATATTATAATAATATTTTATACAACTCATCTAAAACTAAATTATCTTATCTAATCTCATCTCACTATCCAAACGAGCCATATGGCTGTTTGCATGTCTATCTTGTCTTTATGTCTTCGTAATTCATTTTATATCCAATACCTAATGAATAAAAATGCCGGCCATTAATTGTCCATTATTGGATGGTCATGCACCCCATATTCAATGGTTTTGTGTCACTTTCTTTCACTATACTCCGGCCTGCATTTATTAATAATCATTACGATCAGATACTTGTTTAATCTTATCATCATGCCGATCTGTTTCAGCACTACAATTCTTGATCAAGCTCCCAAAAAAATGAACCTGCTTCTGCTCCTATTCACGATGACGATCTTCTTCATCCTCTTGAAACTCCTGCAGTTAGTTTTATGGTTGTCGTGGAGACTCCAAGACCATTTCAGCAGGCAAGGCATACAAGGCCCTCCCTACCGTCCTGTTGTCGGAAACATGCTGGAGATTCGCCGGATGCTTGCCGAAGCTCAGTCGAAGGCCATGTCTTGGAACAACCATGACGTCCTTCACCAGCTGACTCCGTACCATCCCGAGTGGTCGGCTGTGTATGGGAAGACGTTTCTATATTGGTTTAGGTCTAAGCCCAGGCAGGCTATCGACGATCTTGACATGATCAAGGAGGTCCTCGTGGACACCAGTGGATCATTTGAGAAGATTGACTTTACCCGTCCGATTAAGATGTTCTTTGGACAAGGAATATTTGCATTGAAGGGTGAGTGATGGAGCCTTCACAGAAGAGTCGCAAACCAAGCTTTTAAGATGGAGAAAGTTAAGGTAATTTTTCAATACCAATACTACTCTTCGTATTCGTTTTCATTTCATCTTTTTTTCAACTAAAACTGTAGAAAGTTAAGGTAATTTATGCTTTGTATATTCATTTAATGTTAGAGTCCCAACAAAAACTGTAGAAGCGCGTAAGTCATTCAATCTAATTGTAGTTATGATAAGAAAGATCAAGTGGTACAGCTACAAATAGATTTCACAAAAGGGCTTAAAATTTGTGAATGAATGATATATATATACATCCATTCGTAGGCTTTTGCCCACTAAGAATAACAGAGAGAGGTGGAGGCTTGAGAAGGAATCACGAAAATCAATCCAGATGTTGATAGAGAGCATTAATAGAAAGGGGAAAGAAAGTTCAAGAAATTTACTTGGTCTTTTGATATCTTCTCATAAGGATCACTATGGTGAAGAAGAGAAACTAGATGTGTCGGAATTCATAGATGAATGTAAGAGTTTCTACTTTGCAGGAAAGGAAACAAGTGCTAATCTTTTGACTTGGGCACTCGTCCTTCTAGCATCACATCAAGAATGGCAAAGTAAGGCACGGGAATAAGTCTTCAAGGTTTTTGGAGATAATCTACATCCCACAGCTGAGAATTTAATCGACCTTAAGCCAGTGAGTTCAATTAGAAGATAGAATGACATTATGTAAATCAAAGAAAATGTTTGAATGGATAATTACAGTGAATCTTAGTATACGATAATTGTAACGCCCCGTTTCCGGAGGTCTGGAGAGTTAACTCTTAATACTTAAAATCAACTTAAATAATACAACTATAAAGTCCAGAAAATCCCATAAAATATTAATCCATTTAATCAATCCAAATATCTAAGTTCCTCCATGGAGATAGTAAAGAAAATCTCAATAACATAAATAAAAACTCTCCAAAACTCAAAATTATCCTTAACTCCACAAATCAAAATACTCGAAAAATAAAATCAGTTTACTAACAACGACTTTCAAATAAACACTTGTACCCTCAGACATTTATTCCACTTTGATCATCACAACTTGCTAAAACTTCCTACTCTTGTTCAACAATTGAACCATCAAAATTATCTAAAAAATATATGGAAATAAGGGATGAGTTATCAACAACTCAGTAGGCAGAGAACATATACCAATGTATAAACATGAGCATTTACAGAAATCAGAATGCAGAACAAAACATTTTTATTTTCAGAGTGCTAAAGCAAAACATGTTATCAAGATTTAGAAATAATTTCATTCAAAATATTCTTTGGCATAGCATAAATGATCATCATCATCATCAGAACATCATATCAGAACAGAGGCCATGTATAACCCCCGTGGTAGGGTTGTGCATCTGCGGATAGCCAAGCAGAACATAAAACACTATGTCACCAATGTGTGCACTCAAAATAGAGACCACTATTATAACCCGTGGCAGGGCCATATCCACTATTATTACCCGTAGTTGGGCCGTGTCCACTATTATTACCTGTGGTTGGGCTGTATCCATTATTGTAACCCGTGGTTGGGCCGTTTGCCACTATTATCACCTGTGGCAGGGCCGTAACTGAACAGAGCAGCAACAAAATCAAATTCAGAATCAGAGAGTCATGTCAAAGATTTTTAGAAATCACGTCTTATCCAAACAGAGTATTGAACAAAATTTTTGAAACAGAACAAAATCATATCACAACATAATTTATGCACAAATTTCATATTCGCTCTCTTTTTCAAAGTTCAGAAACAGAATGTCATATGGGTGATTCAAAACAGGTCGTGGACCAAGTGATCCAAGGCTGTCCTAACTGGAGCTTAGGTGGTTGCCTCATATCAGATGCCAAAGCTGTTCTAATCCCAGCTGCTGATTGGTCTATCTCTCATGTATATCGGGAAGCTAACATGGCAGCTCACAAGCTTGCCCAAGCGGCACTTGAATGCACTGAAGATCTTTATGGCATCGAAATATGCCCCCCTTGTATCCTTCAGGTGGTTACTGAGGAAATGAGGCATTGATCCTCTCTTATCCCTTGTAATACTGGTTCATCTTGTATGTGGTTGGTTTGATTAATGAGATCAGTTTATTATCAAAAAAAAAAAAAGAAACAGAATGTCATAAATAAGCTCATGTCTACACCAGTCATGACAGAAAATACTTTCTTCTTATACAGAATCTCATGAGTAATGCAGAACAAATAACTGAGGTAGTTCAAATTTCTTTCCATAATCAGATATGTATATTTTCCAAAAATAACCTCAGCTCATTTTATTTTAATGTAAAGTCTAGCATAGGAACCCCGCTTACCTGGACTTCTTAGCTTTTTTTCATAATTTTCCTCAAAATGTCGAACAATTAACAATCGTCACCTATAAAATAATCAAGTAATTCCCGTAAATTTCCAATCAACCACTTATCTCGATGTTTAATCCTAAGCTTCTAAAATAACCTATTTAATTCCTCAAAACCTAAAATTTCAAATCATCACTTATGATTTAATAACTATGACTAAAACATTTAAAAATCAGACCTATTTATTAATGAAAACAACTTATGAAGTTTAATACTGAATAATACAATTATCCCACAATATTTTAAAATAAATCATAACTATTTTTAAATAGATTAAATCATATCTAAAATGTAAAAATAACATTACACCAATATTATTTACTTTAAAAATAAAACTTTACTTAATAACATGTTAAAATAATTTTCTGTAATCATAATTAAAAAACAGTGTACTAATACATAATAAAAGTTTTAAAGCCCATTAATATAACATGTAATAAAAGGTATTACGGTAATTTTATTTAATTCTTTGAAAACTAACAAAAACCTACGTAAATTTACGAACATAACACGCACGGCAGGGCTTACTCACGGAGGAAATCAAGCAGCAGCGTGCGACGTAGGCGAGGGGCTAGGCAGACGGTGGTGATCTCAGTGGAGCACTGGACGCGAGAGAGAGAGAGAGAGAGAGAGAGAGAGAGAGAGAGACCAACGAATGCGGAAAAAAAAATGAAAGACCTAGTGTAAGCCGAGAGAGTGTAACACAGAGGTGCTGTCGGTGGCTTACCGAGCGGGATGCGGTGAATAGGAAGGGCGTGGAGTGACCGTCAGAGTTCTCTGTGCTGGTGGTAACGACGTGGAAGTGCTGGCACCATGTGTGGTGGCTTCAAACGACAAGTGCACCGGGTTGGGTTGCTCTGTTTTCAGTGGCTAAAATAGGGGACAATGAGACCATGTGGGGTACGGTGATGCAAGGCAGAATTGTGGACGAGTTGTGGTGTTGCACCAAGGCTAAACAGTGGCAATCACGGTGGTTTTATTCTGGGCGGTTTGTTTTCGTACAGTGGGGCATGGGTTCACTGTAATGACCTTGGCGGCTTCATGCATGGAGGCTGAGGGAAAGACAGGTTAAAGATGGTGACTGTGGTGTACGGCAGAAGAGCCGCGATCTGTGGAGATGCAGTGCATGGGTTGCGTCGGTTTCGTTTGAGCTGGGCACGGAGGTTGCTGATGGCAGCAGTATGGACGACGAAGGGTTGGCTTACGATTCTAAGGTGGTACGGCGGCTTGTGTTTGGGTAGTAGTTTTACTAGCATGGAATAACATGTGTCTATAAATATAATGTGAAAACCCTAGAGATAAGAGAGACGTGTGTGCAGATGGAAGGTTGTGTTGTGTTTGTGCATGGAGTGGACGGAAGCACTAACTAGTGAAAGAGAAATATAGACGAAAAGGATCAAACGTGCGGAAAAAAGAAGAAAAAAAAATAACGTGCGAAGAAACTAAAATAAAATAAAATGAACTAAAAATAAAATTTGATCATGATTGGATCCGGGTGTTACAATAATTTTTCTGGATCCTTATTTATTCATGATTATGCATTAACCACCCATGCACCAAAATATGACTAAGCTGCTGCTAACAATGACTGAGAACTAGTAGTTTTAAGATAGACATTATACATTATTACTTGTATCATGATTATGCATATTTTCATCACTCGAATAATTTAGCATTAAATGGATGGCAAACTAAGCTCAACCATGAAATAGTGTGAATCTCTTGTTGTTTTCTCAACAGGTGCATATGATAATGAATGAAGCACTTCGCCTCAACCCTGTGGCTGCAATCATGTTTTAGCAAACAACCATATGAGTTAAGCTAGGGAAACTCGACATTCCAACACGAACACAACTCTGTTTGCTCATGACAACTGTCCATCATGATACTGAGATATGGGGAAAAGATGCACATAAATTCAATCCATTGAATTTTCAAAGTCTCAAAAGCATTTAGCCTAGTATTTTCCGTTTGGGTTAGGACCTAGAATCTGTGCAGGTCAGAATGTAGCCCTGGTTGAGACAAAAGTGGCACTAGCTATGATCGTCCGACAATATTCTTTTACCATGTCACCAACTTATGTTCATGCGCCGATGATCTTGATGACCTGCAACCTTAACATGGTGCACAACTCCTCTTTAGGAGGATAATGCCTAAAAGTTGTAGCCTCAAAATGGAGTAGCACAACTCCCGTTTTGCAGGATAATTGACTAAAGGTTGCAGCCTCTTTGCGTGCATGCTACAACATATGTTCATGACTCAATTTGGAAATTTTTGTGTGTATGTGTTTGTTTTTTATTTCCTAAAATACTGTTTGTTGCTTTATGAGGTCGGATGTTATGTGTTGAAAATAAATGGATATTTCTAAATAGTTGTGAAAGTTTTTGGAGATAAGCTCTTTTAAAAATCCTATAAAAGTGGTGGGACTTGTTGAGAGTACCATGCAAAATTTATTATGGATTTTATGGAGGGTGTTTGAAATATTTTTATTAAAAATAACTTAATAATCACCATGTGGTGGTGGTCACCACGAGGCAGCCATGATCCTACTGCCAACGATGGGGGTCGCTCCGTGATGGACGTAGATCATCGTTCAATAAAACTTTTTATGTTATAATTTTTAAGGAAAATGATATCTATATTTACAATTGTACTTACATAATAACCTTACGTGCTGATGTGTCAACTATTGAAAATGGCGAGAATTTTAAAATTCTAAATTTGAAATTGAAAATAAAAAAAGAAAATACTAATAAAATGGAGTTGCCACTCTGTATATATAATAATGTGTAAAATTATGCGTACATGTAGCACTACTCATTTGAGTTTCTTGAAATTTCAGTTAATGAAACGTCTATGCATTAAAACCAAGCCTCATGGTGTTGCTGAGTCCTGAATCATGCTAGGATTAACTGGTTCCATCATGTAGACTAAAGCCGATGATGTTGTTGGCTTTGATGAACAAAATTATACATGGTTTGCAATATATTTTTCATCTCCCTTATCCAAGCAACTCCTTCCTTCTTGACATACCTCTATAGAAATTAATCCCTACTCTCTCTCTCTGTCTTTGAGTTCGGCCTGAATCTTCATGTCCCTCTTTTAGTGATTTTCCTAGTCTTCCTTTTGAAGTTTGCAAGGAGTTTGAGGCCTCGGCTATTGTCTAATCATCGCTGACCCAGCAAATATCCGGCAACTACGCGAAAGTTCAATCGAAGCTAATCATTGCCATTAACCACAACATTCTCCACTGTGTTGCTCCTTTTTACTTAAGTGGTTGGGCTTGAACTAGAAGAGGTTCTATACTGGTTCAGATCGAATCCGAGCCTGGCAATATTTGACGCAGATCTAAATCAAGGAAGTCCTTCTAAGGTTCTAAATATGATCGGGTCTTCAAAAGAAAAGTATTAGGTATAGATACAAATCTTATATAAAAAAGTCTACACATTGTTATTTAATGTAATGCGTTAAATTTATTTTACAACAAAAAGAGTTTTACAATCTTATGGATTAATTATGTAACACCCGGGTCTAGCATGGAGCTTGCATTCAACATTTTATTAATATTATTATCTTATTTTTTCTCCCAACCGTTTCTCTTCTCACTCATTCGTTCCTGCCCACGTACAAGAAGTTCCCCATGTCGAGCCAGGGCAACTGCATGGTAACCGCTACCCCCATGCACGTAACCACCCTTTCCTATGTGCTCCTTTGATACCAGGCATTTCAGTTTCTCAATACACTTCACCTTGTAGATCGATGCTCTCTAACTCTATTTTTCTATCTTCTCCGCACCAAGTCGCAAGGCACCTGGAAACCCACCATGAACCAGTTGCTGCCGACGTGAACCCGAGATACCCACCAACCTTCTCGACTAAAGCCACCAGTACAGCCACGAAACTCAAGCCCGTGTGCGTTCAACTGAATGAAAACCATGCCCGTGGGGGTTTTTCCCCTGCACGACGGAAGCCACCAACAATTGCCTAACCCCACGTGAAACCATAAGCCACTGCAGTCCAGCCCCTGTTTCAAGCACTAAAAATAGAGCAAAAACCATACCCACTTCCACACCAAAACCAGCCCTTGTTTCACCGTTCAGACCACCAAGTTCTGCGGGTTAGCCACTGCCATCGTCGATTATGCACCCCCCAACCCCAAGTTGCCTCTCAGAGTACTCACAATCCCACCCCCATTTTCTACCATCAGCACCGTAAGCCTCCCTCTCTCTCTCTCTCTCTCTCTCTCTCTCTCTCTCTCTCATTAGTCACACTCTCTCTCTCTCTGTCTATCAGTGACCCGTCGTTGCAAGCACCATTGTCCACCACACCCAAACCCGTCATGGCTCCTTCGCGCTCAGTGATTTGTGGTTGCCCTAGGTCTCACGTTGGTTCCTCCCGTAAGCCATTGTTTCTCTCTAGTGTTTTAAACTTTTAGTTCCAATTTTTCACATACAAGTTTTCCTCAATACCAAAATGCCCTTATTTTTCATTTGGGTTTGGCTTGTTTTGTTTACGCAATGGTTTTTATATTTTAAGTGGGCTCATTTTATTTTAAAATTGTCCAGAAACTTTATTTTTTTTATAGCAAATATTTAAGGGATTTAAATTATATTATTAAGCATTAATTTTTATAATTTAATTTTAGAAGTGAACAGTAACAGTGTAATGTTATTTTGAACACTATAATTCTAATCTAGTTTATTTTTTATTAAATGAAATTTTATTATTTACTGTAATAGATTTTTGGGTATAATTATATTATTTAGTATAAAATTTTTGTAGTTTGATTTCACTAGTAAATAAGTTAGCTTTTTAATGTTTTAGTCGAAGTTATTAAATGGACTTTGATGATCTTAGAAAGTGATATTGTATTTTGGGATTATAAGAATTTTAGGTTTTGAGGAATTAAAATAGGTTACTTTAGAAGCTTAGGTTTAAATATTGAAATACATGTTCGATTGGAAATTTACGAGTATTATATGATTATTTTATAGGTGACGATTAATAATTGTTCGGAATTGTAGAGAAAATATTTAAAAGATTAGGAAGTCCAGGTAAGCGGGATTCATATACTAGTTTTGCATAAAAGAAATGAAATGAGGTTGACTTTGAAAATATGCATGTTTATTTTTGAAAAGAAATATGAAAACGACCTCAAATGTTTGTTCTACATATACATAAATTCTATATAAGAGAATATTTTCTGTCATGACTAGTGTAGACATGAGTTAATTTTGTGCATTCTGTTGCTGAATTATGCAAAAAGAGCGAATATAAAAATCTAAAAGTTTTTGCTATGAATAAATGAAGATGTTTTTATTCTATTTATTTCGAACATGTGAAATGATTTGTAACTATTCAATATTTTGTTTTGATATGATGTGTAATCTGAAAACTTTGGCATGAAGTTCTGATTTTGTATCTGAATGTGATCTAGTTCTGATGATGTTCCGTTCTATTTTTGTTAAGGCTCAGCCACAGGTATAATGGTGGTTTATAACCATACCATGTGGGTGAAACATGGTATATGGCCCAACTATGGGTATAATGGTGATTTATAACCCTACCACGGGGATAAAACATGGTATACGGCCCAGTCACGGGTATAATGGTGGTTTATAACCATACCATGGGGGTTAAATATGGTATTTGTCTCAATGTGATGCTATGAGATGATGTGAATATAATGTTTCAGTTTGGATTTGCCAAAGGATTTTCTTTTTGGTAACAAATTTGTTTTTCTGAAAATTTCGTTCTGATATTGTGTACCAGGTTTTGTTTATACATTCTAAAAGTAAATATGTTGTTTCTGTATTTTGAATGTAAATGTGTTGTTCTACATTCCTAACTTTATAAATGCTCATGTTTACATGCTAGTATATACTCTTTGCTTACTGAGTTGTTGATAACTCTCCCCTTATCTCCACAGTATTTTTTAGATATTTTGATGGTTCAGCTGAGGATCAAGATTATGAGACATTGGGTGAGATGATTTAAGTATAGTGGTTTAAGCATAGGAGTTTTTTTATGAGTATTGTCGATTTTTATGAAGAAATTTTATTGTGTTATGATGACTTGGCATTTTGAAAAATTGGTTATATTGAGGAAATTAGATTGAATCGAATTTTCTGTATGATATTGGGAATTTGGAGTCTATTTTTATATTGTTGAAATGTAAGTTTAAGTGTTAGGAAGTAACTCTCCAACCCGTACAAGACGGGGGCGTTACAAATTATATTAAACTATGTCAATATGGAAACTTCCCAATGTAAGTGCTAGGGATAAAATGTGCATGCAAGGCCCAGCCAACTGGATGACCATCATCAAGACGAAGAGGGAAGAGATGGGAAAGGCAAGAAAAGACAAGGATTGTAGCGAGGAAAGTAAAGCCAGTCACGTAAAGGGGAAAGGTGGAAGGGACATAAAGCTAACATCTCACCAACTACTCCCTAAAGGCCTTAATAAAATGGTTTTCCTACCAAAGACAAGGGGACTTAAGGATGACCTTTCGTGGCCTTCTTGGAAGGCTTCTTTTACCTCAACCCAAGAGACTCTAGAGACATTATCTTCTCTATGCAAAAGGGTCATCGACCTCCATTGTACTCTAAGATATGAGAGACTGTAAAATCACCCGTTATGGTGGATTTGCCCTCCAAACAATTCGTGGACATAGGTTTTGTACTGAACCACGTAGATTTGTGTCTCTCGCTTATTTACATTTCATTTATTATATAGTTCCGTAGATGCACTCAAGCACACCATATCTTTGCATGAGTCATTATCGTGGGCCGAGGATGGCTCCTCCTTCCTTTACGACCTGTAGAAAAATAGGGATCAATAATTGGCACCTTTTATGGGATCAACTTATTCTTTGCAAAGAAAATGGAGGAAGGATGATTCCCTAATGCACGAGATTGTCTCCAAAGAATAAGTAGATAAGTGCCTCTACTTTTTGTCTACTATTCTTGTTAGGCTAGCTACGTCAAAAAAAAAAAAAAAACAGTGCCCCATGAGTGCATGGCATGCACTGCGCACATGGAGAGTGCACAGTGCATGCCATGTAACATGTGCATCAAGGGTCTATGCACCCTTGGGTCATGCCATGCACTAAGTTCGACTGCCGCAATCGAATATCCAGACAAACCAGACGAGACACGGAAACCTAGCTTGCTTGTGGTGAAACAAAGTAGCTGTTAGTAACATCTAGCCTATCGACCATTTCTCTTGACATCTGTGCACCCTTCATGTTTTGTGGCGGACACACTACGAGTGTTGAAAACTAGCGGGTAAATCTCTTGCACGTTAAATGCTCACAAGCGGTAGTATGGGGGCATGGGTAGCTATGGGCCCATAATGAGAAGCGAAAGAAACCGGTGACAGTAGTTTCTATCGCCATTGGGTCTCGCCATGAATGCACAATAGCCTTGTTTTCTACCTGGATGAAGTAAGTCTGGGTCCTGCAATGAGCACCCCTATAGCACAAAGGGATTATAGGGCAGCCACCCTGCTTGGAGGAGATACCGCGACAGCAGAGTCCCCCATAAGTCGCTGACCGTAAACAGCAAACTATGCTCAGCCATAAAATAGTGTGACTGTCTTTTTGTTTTCTTAACAAGTGGGTATGATACTGAATGAAGCACTTCACCTCTACCATGTGGCTTCATTCGTGTTCCAGCAAACAACCAAACGAGTTAAGCTAGGGAAACTTGACATTCCAACAGGAACACAACTTTCTTTGCTCATGACAGTTGTCCATCATGATACTGAGATATGGGAAAATGATGCACATAAATTCAATCCATTGAATTTTTCAGAGTCTCGAAAGCAAAATCTAGCTTTGGTTGCTGAGATAGGACCCAAAATTTGTGCCGGTCAGAATCTAGCTTTGGTTGAGACAAAGGTGGCACTTGCTATGATCGTCAAACAATATTCTTTTACCATGTCACCAACTTATGTTCCCGCGTCGATGATGTTGATGTCCCTTGAACCTCAATATGGTGCACAACTTCTGTTCAGGAGGATTAGTGCCTAAAACTTGCAGCCCCAACCTAGAATAGCAGAACTCCCATTTTGGAGGATAATTGCCTAAAGGTTGTAGCCTCTTTGCATGCATGCTACAATGTATGTTCATCACTTAATTTGGAAATGTTTGTGTGTATGTGTTTGTTTTTTATTTCCTCAAACACCATTTGTTGCTTTATGAGGTTGGATGTTATGTGTTGAAAATAAATGGATATTTGTAAATAGTTGCGTGAAAATATTTGGAGATAACGTTTTTAAAGTCAAATAAAAGTGATGGGAGTTATTGACAATTAGTAAGATTTTTTTGTGTTTTTATGGAGAGCAATACTACATAACCTCTCCAACCTCCACATACCATATTTTTTAAAATTTTAATATTTTTTAAAAATTGTTTTTGAGTTTATTCATTTTAAAATAATTTAATTTTTCTATTCATTATTCATATATTAAATATTTGATAAAAGAAAAAAATAATAAAAATTAAAAGAAAGTGTGATATGTGGAGGTTGTGTGAATAGTAGGAGATTGTGTATGAAATATTTGTTTATTAAAAATAACTTAACACTCACCCGTGGTGGTTGCCATCACGAGGCGGTCCTGATTCGACTGCCCACCATGGGGGTGGCTCTGAACCACCTCATGATGGCCGTAGATCATCTTTCAATAAAAGTTTTTGTTTAATAATTTTTGTGGAAAAAAACACGAGTCAATACAAACTTTCAAGAAAGCCAATAAAAACAAAATCTTTGCTCACTTTCACAACCTAATACAACTTAAGTTGAAAAATGCTATCTATATTTATAATTTTACTTCTATAACCTTATGTATTGATGTGTCAGCTACTGACAATGGTGAGAATTTTAAAATTCTAAATTTTGAATTAAAATTAAAAAAGAAAATACTTATATATATAATGGAAATGCCACTCAATTCATGTAATATTGTACTTAAAATTTTGCATATGTGTAGCTCCTCATTTGAGTTCTTATCACTACAATAGATTTTGGCTTTTGTGACGGATGAAACAGTCACAAATAATAAGCAAACTGTCACAGATACTTTTTTGTGAAGGTTTACTGCTCAATCGTCACAAGAAGTTTTTTTTTTTTGTTATGGTTGGAAGTCTTCCATAAGATGTAATGTTCAAACGTGATTTTTTTGTGGAAGTTAAAATCCGTCAAAGAAAGTAACGTTCGCATGTAAAAACTGACATTCAAACATTGACCCAACCGATTAATATTCGAACGTAAAACATTAGACATTCGTTGTTTTTGCTTTGCATGATTAATATTTACATTCTTTTTAGAGATGTTTGAATGTAGCATTCAGATGTTAATGGAGAAGCATTCAAACGTACAATTTTTAACGTTCGGATGTTGGGTTGTCATTAGCATGTATCTATTCTAATCATTCGACAGCTGGCCACAAGATCTTGAATCAGCTTATGAGCACTCTTGATAGAGAACTTGCCATTTGCTTCCTTAACCCAAATCCACCTATCCAAACTCTGAGTTGATAACAATCGAATCTTAAGGATCTCCTCAACTGTACTTGGATTAAGGAGAGCTCTAACCAACTGTGCATTCCATGTTTTAGTACTAGCATCTATTAAACTATCCATTGTATGTTCTTCATCAACAATTGTCCTATTTATGCTATCCAAAGCAGGTTGTAAGAGTCTAAGACCAGGTAACCAAGGATCCTTCCAAATCTTCATTGTTTCACCATTTTCCACTTGCCACCTACACCCTTCCAAATGCCATCTCCTTGCTTAAAAAATGCCCCTCCAAGCATAGGAAGGATTAAGGCCTAAAGAAGCTTTGAAAAAAGTATAGTTTGGGTAATATTTGGCCTTAAAAATTCTTGTATCAGTGAATTCTCATTTTGCAACAACCTCCACCCTTGCCTAGCCAATAATGACATATTAAACTTGTGTAAATCCCAAAACTCCATCCCACCTCTAAATTTTGACATACATAATTTCTTCCAACTTAACCAATGAATTTTCCTCTCATTACTCCTTTGCCCCCACCAAAACCTCGCCATCATCATTTCAAGTTCCCAGCACAAAGTCAAAGGTAATTTAAAACAGCTCATTGAGTAAGTGGGTATAGATTGGGCCACTGCTTTTATAAGAATCTCCCTAGCCCCTTGATAGTCTCAACAATCTATTTTATAACTCAACTAAACTTCATACGAAGGATAATCTTAGTCGGATGATTTAGGAATTACAATACATATTACTTTTCAAAGATGGTTTCATGAATTGGATTGATTTTAGGCAAAATAGATCTAGAGAATTTATGCGCAGGGAATTCTAAGCATTCAATGTGCTCGAAGTCTACGATAAATCATAGAATTATACAGAATAAATCTCTTTCCTATAATGGTAAATCAATCTGAAAATATCAAAATTTAAACATAAAAACTATAAACAGATTGTTAAGAATATACCAAATGATAGTTGGGCTTTACCCTACACCTTAGCAAGGTGTTTAGCAATCCATAAGTAAAAGAAAATAAAACAATAAACACTAGGGTTTTTCCTAGCCTTCCTCCCCTCAATTTTGTGCTAATGATATGATTATATATGGTAGAAAAGAAACTCTAACATTTTCATGATTCTAGCCAAAAAACTCGTCCAACTTTTAGGACTTATATTGGCAGTCTCGTACGCACTTAAGAGTTAGAATTTAGAAATTCTTATTAGAGACAAAGTTGTAGCCCTTTAAGATAGCATTCCAACCCATCAAACCCGTAAATCTCCACTTCCTTAAATCCTCCATTTTAATATCTCGGAAATGACTAAATCTCAGCACCCAGGTCAGAATTCTACAACAAACCCAAACCCCCACTAAGCCCCACAAAACCAACTGAAAAGCAATTTGTAAAACCCAAATTAAATTTACAAGCTTCCATACCTTGTGTTGTAAACTTCGAATCCTACAAAAACAACAGGTTGGGCCCTTCTCTCATGATTAAATCACTAAAAGCTCGAATTCCCTATGGGTTCTAAGCCTTTATCGTTGACACAATTTGTACCTCACGAAGAACACAAATCTGAACATCCTCAGAAATGCTCCTCCCCTTCTTCGCTGGAACCTCATTCAATTTCATTGTGGAGAGCCGTTTTGCCTGTGTGGCTTGAGAATCGGGAACCTCATATTGCAAAAGCCTAACCTCCTTCTTCACTTTCCCTTTACGTTTCCAGGAAGCCTGAGCTGGGCCTTGTACAACAGTTAGTTCCTTTTCTGGATTATTAGGTAACGGGTGCATATCGTAGTGGCCAGTCTCAGAATGACAAAAATCTTGGCCCATTACCTTCTTACTACTTCCCTCAGTGGGAGCCTTCTGCATGACAGCTTCCACCTAAACCTAAGAATCACGCTTAGCATCAAACTCCTTATCAACTTCTTCACCTTTCGCCATTGTGGCCACATTTTGGCCATTAAGCCCCCCCCAATTCAACTATTGCTATCTCCGCTGGTAACCAATTTGCCACCACCTCTACATTTAATGGCTCCTTAGAGACAGTTGTAACAACTTCCACAAGTATTGTAGAGCTGTTTGAGACCAATTGTGATCCACTACCCTGTTTGTCAACATCGAGATTGACCACGTTAGACTGCTATTGGCGACCAGATTGATTGGGCATAGGACTTCGACGACCAAGATCCCTCACCCATTGACCATATGCCAATATTCCATCCGTAACTTCCATTTGGCCAACCTGCTCACAACCCTCTGAAGATGCCCAATCTGACCACATATGTAGCAGAACTCCAGCAAACGTTCATATGAAAACCTTACCTAGTAATGCCCATTCAAACCCAAGCTAAGTCGCTTTCCCCGTAAAACAGGTTTAGAAACATCAAGATAGACTCGCACCCTCATGAACTTGCCCCATTCACACTTATCATCTTGCAAATCCACCTCCAAAACCTTACCCAGTGGGAGATCATGAACACGCACCTAGGAGAGAGCTTTTGTGAAATTAATCTGATGGGTTTGAAGCAAACCATCAAATTGCTTCAGTAAGACTAGTTGCTTGTCAAAAGACCATGGGCCATCACGTAAGATCCTTTCTTGATCTTTGACATCCTCAAACTAGGTAATAAGGAATTTAGAACCCAAATCCTGCAACTGCATTGCCCAGACTAGACATGAAATCTTCCTCCGAACCTGCTTGGAAGCCTCCTTATTACAATGTTTAGTAGAAGCAGTTGTACTATCAGGCACTTCTCACCACGAACTAAGTTTTCCTAGACTATATAATCCTCAACCAAGATAACTTCTTGCTTCTGCTCCGTTAGAAACAACTTGCCATACAACGCTTCCAAATTGTCTGCCATGGAATAAAGAAAAAATGAACCTACAACAGATAGTAATGCAAACCTCTACTTGCGGAGAGAGGAAAGTTCTTACTTCTTACAATTTTATGACTTGAATACTCTTTACAATTCAGAATCACACATTAGTAATTTTAAAAAATAATGTTAGTACTTTAATAAAATAATATGATAAAAATGAGTGAATTTTAATAAGTTATTAATTACCATTTTATTGACAAGACGATCGAATGACTTTGAACCGACGCGATGGTGGATTGTCAAAGTCGTTCTATTCTGTACATTGATAGAACTTAAGTGCTACAGGAGAAATTAACAATGTTAAATATAATATTTGAAACCAATATAGATGTAAATAAGTTATAGGGAATAAATCTAGAATACTTGATAATCTGGACTTGCGAAAAGATCACAACAATTCCTCCAAAGTCGAACTTCGTTTTCCGAAAAGGGGACTGAACAACCTCTTCCAACATCTAGAATTTCTTGAAGTGGTCATGACATCGTCTCTTGTAAAGATGAAATAATATAGCAATCAACTCATTCACAGTTCGCACATCCTCTCTACTGTCAAAATTGAGGTCGAATTCATCCTAAGAAGTGAATTGCGTCAAAATATGAAATCAAAACATCTCTAAACTATTTACGTTCGTATATAAACTCACTAGTACACTACTCCGAATGTGATCCTTTATCTCATTCGGAACTTCTCTCCGTATCGCACATAAAATGGGACATAGCCTTAGACTAGTGTGCCGACATAGGAGGAAAGCGATGTTGCACTGGCATCCACTCCTCCAGTGAAGTTATCAGGAATGTTGAATTTGATTTTTTCATGCCATTTGTTTCTTTCCAAAGAAAGGCCACATGTTAAGCCACGTCCGGGACGTGACAAGGCATCAACTAATATTTTTAAGATTATTAAATACAGTCCCTAAAGTATTGAAATATAATTAATTATCAACAAAATTTTCTTACTGCTAGTTGTCGACTGGCTGTCTATCTCCCGTGTATCAACTTGTTCAAGAGCGGAGTCCTCAGTTGGGGAGTAGTGAAGGAATTTGGGACTTGGGGGAGGAGGCACATTTCTTCGTTGTCGTTTTGGTGGCATCCTTGAAAATGATTAATATTTTAAAAAAATGAGTTTAGTATAATTTATAAAAAAAATGTATTGTGCTATCACCTATGTAAACAAAATATTTAATACTTTTATTCTTCATCTCCAGACGTATTTTCCATGCTTGTTTCAGAATTTACTTTAATAACATCTTCGTTATCATCATCTTCTTCTTCAGACACTTCTTCATCTTCTTCTTCTTCACTTACTTCAAGAACTGAATGATCATTTAATACGAATGGGTTGAGATGTACGGGTGGGACATCATCTCTACATAAAAGGGTTAGTTCAAGTGCACCGAGGTCAACAAATAAATTAATACCCTCTCATCTTCCTGGTAGGCCTCTATAATCGGAGTGTCATCTTCATCTCCACTATGATCGTGATCCGCTACCATTCCTGCATCATAGATATTCCGAGGAATAAATTTTTGTATGACTCACCAAGTTACCTCTCCAATATCTTCATCGGTTCCTTTCATTGGATCAGCCAAGTAATAAACTTGGGTAGCGTGACAAGCCAATTTGAATTGATCATCTTCGTACCATTTACATGCAGTATTGGCACTCGTAAAGTGAGTATCCCTATGTATCGAAACCTGACCCCTACCTATATCCACCAATCACATTTAAAAACATATGTCGCATTCCCACCCAGGTGCTTTAATCCGATAATGTCATGTATGACACCTTAGTAGTCAACATCATTTGTTCCATGACTTCCCTGAGATAGTCATCAATCTCCTGAAAATTATTCAACACATACCACCGAGCTTTTCCTAACTCTCCACTAATTAAGACGTATCTCAGGGCCATACATTGTGGGAAAACACTGATAGCTCACGAGGGGGAGGAGAAGCAAGATCAACATTCCTCTATTAACGATTAAATCGTGTCTCGAGACCCAGAAGATATAGAGAGCAAAATGTCAACCATTCATCGTGTATATAAGCCTTTGTTATTGAACTTTCAGCTTGGGCTTTTATTTCCAACAGTGCGCTTCAATCTACCCAAATATCTTTCAACTGGATACATCCAATGAAACTGCACTGTGTAACCTAACAGTACCTCCCAAGGTAAATTTATTGCTAAATGGACCATTACATTAAAAAATGATAGTGGAAATATCTGTTTGAATTTACACAGTATAGTAGCAATGTCTTCTTCCATTAGAAGTTAGTTATGGTGACACGTACATTAGAAGTCAGTTTCCCACAAATTCCCACTGGTAACAATTTCTGCAAAAATACATGACAATCATGACATTTTAGGTCCACTTATTTTCTAGTCATCAAGGCTCACGCATCTACCAAGATTGGAGGCATAACCATCTGGAAACTTCACACCTTACAACCATTTACAAAAATCTATCCTTTCATCCATTGTCATCGTAAAATATGCATGCCGCTTAACCACCCTGTTGCCTTCCCTTCGCAAATGCAGATTATATTTAATTCTCATTCTCTCAAGATATTTCCTTGTCTTAATCGTGTCATTCATCTTTTTGTTAATGCTCATCAATGTCTCCAAAATATTATCACAAATATTATTCTCTATATGCATTGCATCCAAACTATGCCGCAACATGCATGATGGCCAATATGGCAAGTCAAAGAAAATACTACGCTTTGTCCAATTCAATTCTACAATGCCTCATTTTCTCTTGTTCTTTTCCCGACCTTTGCCAAAATTGTTCGCTCTAACTTTCAGTAACTATTCCACTATCTCGTCCCCAGTCAACTCCTTCGGTGCAGTTCGGTCCTCAACTCTCACATCAAATTTAGCGCATTTCCTTTGCCATGCATGATTTCTAACACATACCGTCGATGGCCCATGGAACACATCTTCTACGAATATTTTAACAACTCACTTGCAGTTTCTTTATTACTAGTGGGACACGCTAACTTCCCTTTCGTTGCCAAACTCTAGGTAATAATCATCAAAGGATTGCCATGCAAGTGAGTCAGCTGAGTGCCTCATATATTTGTCATCCTTAACTCTTTTCTCCTCGTGCCACCTCATATATTCTGTTATTTGTTTTACACCTATATAGCCTTTGCAATCTGAGTTTCAACGGGAAATAACCCGAAATTTTCACCAGAATATTTTTCTTATCCTTCCACCTTAAATCTCCGCATATGGGACAAGCTTGTTTTAAGTATATAGTGTATAAGTATGGTATACTAGTACATAGTGTATAAGTAAAGTATATTAAATATATTACCTATAGTATATTAATACTATTCTTGATCGATAATCACATATTCACACTATATAACAACTATATTATCATTAATAATATTATTAGATTATATAATATATATAACAACTATTATATATTATATTATAAATAATATATTATTTGGTATAAATTATAAAAAATTATTCTAGAGACGTTCGAACGTACCAATATAACTTTCAAATGTCTCGGGAATTAAGTGACAAACGTTCGAACATTAAAATAGTAACGTTCGGATGGCTTTCTCGCTCATTAAGTGATGTTTGCACGTTAACACTATAACGTTCAAACGTTACGTGTATATAAGCTTCCATCTAAATGTGAAACATCATTTCAAACGAATCGGTAACATATTTTCCTCTTGTTGCCTCCGTCGCAAACCGCTACCAAATCTGTCGACGCTGTCGTCAAACACCACCACAAACGTCACAAAAGAGGTAGGCATTCCTCTTTAACCTTTGGGTAGGGTTTTTTTTTTTTTTTTATGTTTGGTGGAGGTTTCGGGGGTTTTCGAAACCCATTGGTGGCTAGACTTTCATCTTGAATTTTTGGCCACCACGGGTTGCTAATGGCCAAACAGCCACTGTAGAAAGCTTTCTTGAAGTGTACACTTTATTTCTACAGTGGCTTTTGACCACTTTCATTGTGTTTGAAGTGCTAAGGAATGGCTAAGTCAACTCAGCCATTTCTATCTCATAACATTCGAACATTAGACCTTTCAAATGGGGAAGACGACATACATATTCACACCTTAATCAAATAACGTGCAAACATTCTACAATACGTGCAAACGTATTGAGAGTACGTGCGAATGTATTTTTTACATTCGAATGTACGTTTGTAAAGTTCGCACAGATGATCGTTCATATTCTTGAGCAGCACATAGTTTCGAACGTTAGTATTTCATGCGAGTGTTATTTAACATTTGTTCAAATGCAAAACCTTTCAGTTTTTAGAAAAGTCAGAAACGTTCGAACTAATAGTTAATGTACGTTTGAACATCTTAATAAATACATTCAAGAGCTTTCTTACGTGCAAACATATTTGTTTTGTATGTTCGAATGTAATAATTTGGTATTTATTTTATTAATACCATTCAAATGTATACTTGGTTTAATTTGAACGTGTTTGTCAGCATCACGTTTGTACGTAACTCATCTTAAGTTGGAATGCTTATCCTAGAGGAAATTAACGTGCGAATGTCAAGCCTAAAATGTTCACATGTATAAGGTTGACGTTCGAATGTGATATTTTATATTCAAACGCGTTTCCGAAATAATTTAGATTATAGTACATAATATGAATCATAGTACTAATATTGCTCAATTGTTTTCTTTCTTTCAGGATATGACTCATCATCTAACGACTAGGAAAAGGGGAGGGAAGCCAAGACACATCTCGAATCAAGGCTCAAACAGTGATGTCTGAACAAGAAGTCCTAATCAATCAGTTTGACGAACTCATATGGGAGCATAAGAGCTTTAGAAACGTGTTCACTACGAGAGGCTGCATGAGTATCTACACATTCGAGAGTTCTATATGGGGATGTGCTCCTTGCCTCAGGATGCATCCTCTCACACCATGACAGCACGAGGTCTTCGGTTCAAGATCTTGGTGGATGTCATCGCCGAGCTTTTGGGATCTGTTGCGTAGCTGAGACATTGACTGCAAGAGATGCTCAGCCTAGGGATGGATCCCGAGTAGGTGCAGATGTAGGCACTTTTGCATCATCGGCTAGCTCAGTTGACAGGTCGGAGGCTGATGGTACTATGAGGAGGATGACAATCGAGATAAGGCCTCATTGGGAGAGACAGAGAGCAACTTGATAGGGAGAACTTCTTTAGCCAGGTACAACTCATCCCTTTTTTCCGCATGTTGCATCTTATTGTTCAACAAATATAGATCATGTGGCACATAAGACCACATTTAGCTAGACTTGTGCACAATTCCTTATACGAGTGACACGTGAAGATTTCATCGACTTGCCACTTTCTAATTTTGAGAGAAGCCGTTACAAGACGAGCGTCATCTCCACGGACAACCTCCCATATGAACTTATCATTACCTCGCTATTACTGGCCCAGACTGTGCAACCCTAGGCAGAGGAGTGGCTGATAGAGCAGATTAGCCCCATCGACATGACCACATACCGTCGGAGCATTGGATAGGGGAAGGGGCATGCTCGATCTCAGCCTGGCCTTGTACCAGATCTTTTTCCTCCAACCCAGTGTGGGCCCGGTGTTGCTCCACATATTGGGAGTACTAGTCAGCTGCTGATGGGTACATCTAAGGGAGATGCATAGTCTATTTGCGTTGATACGATGGTCTCAGATATTACTGCACACATCAACCGACAGATCGCGTCAGTACAACAAATTGTAGCCCAGGTTGGCCATCGGTTATATATCCTAAACGAAAAGGCCAACATATTGATTGACAAATTTAATGCATAAGTAAACAACTCATACAGATTATTTTCACTTTATCGTGTTGTTTACAAAATTTTATCATATTTTGTACATTATTTTTATCATATGTAGTGAACAATATTATTTAATATATCTACTATTTTTTAATTTCAATTCTTAATCTTTTTTAACGTTAGCTTATCCAACTTTAATATTAAGTTACTGTACTTCAATTCTCAATCTTTTTTAATCTGAAATATCCAACTTTAGTATTAAATCAATTAATGTTTGGACGTGAATCACTAACGTTTGAATGTTGGTGCCAAAAAATTTCCATGAATACGTATACGCTCGAATGTAATGCAATTTCACGACAGCCTAGTGACAGCTTCCACAAACCGTCACAGAAAATTTTTTTCTGCGACGGTTTGGGGACTATCACAATTGCCAAATCATCACAAAAGCTCATTTATGTTGTAGTGTATAAATCTCACATAATTAAACGTCTACCTCACTTGCGTAGAAACTAAGCCTCATAGTGTTGATGAGTCCCAAATTATGCCAGCATTAAATGTTTCCGTTATGTAGACCAAAGCAAATGATGTCATTGGCATTGACAAACAAAATTATACATGGTTTGAGTTCGGCGCCGTCATCCAAGCAACTCATCCCTTCTTGCCATACCTCTACCGAAATTAATCCTTACTATTTCCCTTTGAGTTCAGCCTGAATCTTCATCTCCTTCTTCTGGTGATTTTCCTAGTCTTCATTCTAAAGTTTGCAAGGAGCTCGAGGCCCTGTCTACCATCTAATCATCATTGACTCAGCAAAGATCTGGTAGCTATGCCAAAGTTCAACAGAAGCCAATCAACCATGACATAAATCAAGGAAGAGCTTATATACTGGTTCGGGTTGAATCTAAGTCTGGCAATATTTGACCCAAATATAAATTAAGGAAGTCCTTCTAAAGTTCTAAACAAGATCGGGTCTTCGAAAGAAAAGTATTAGGTCTACGTAGAAATCTTACATAAATTTCTTTACACATTGGCATGGTTTAATATAATATATTATATTTACTTTATAATAAAAAGAGTTTTATAGTCTAAGGGTTTATATTAAACTATGTCAATATGTAAACTTCCTAATGTATAAGTGTTACGGATAAAATTTGCATGACTCAACCCACTAGATGACCATCATCAAGACCAAGAGGGAAGAGAAAGGAAAGACAAGACAAGACAAGGGCTGATGCAAGGGAAGTAGAGTCAGGCACGTAAAGGAGAAAGGTGGAAGGGACATAAAGCTGATATATGATCACCAATTACTCCTGAAAGCCTCAATAAAAGGGGTTTTCCTAGCAAAGACAAGAGTACTTTAGGACGACCTTTCATGGCTTTTTCGGAAGATCTCTTCTACCTTAACACAAGAGACTCTAGAGATATATCTTCTCTAGGGAAAAGGCTCATCGACCTCCAATGTATTGTAAGATACAAGAGACCATGAGAGACTATAAAATCACTCATTGTAGTGGATGTTTCCTTCAAACACCCTGTGTACGTAGGTTTTATGTCGAACCACATAAATTTGTGTGTCTCTATCTTATTTATATATATTTATTATTTACTACCATGGATGTACTCAAGCACGCCGTATTGACACCCGAGCCACTATCGTGGCTCGAGGATGGTTCCTCCTTCCTTTTCAACCAACACAAAAACAGGCATCACTAATTGATAAGGTCGATACGCCTCATTGTTTTATGACTTCAAAAGCAATATATTGAGTTGCGCATTCCTTTAAATGCTGTTTGTGTATTTTTTTTCCCACCCTTATATATTTTGCTTTATCCTGTAATGGCCGGAAAATTAGTTATTTAATGGTATGTTTTTATTTATTACAAAACATAATTGTTGTTAAAAAAAATTCCAAATATGTAACACCAACAAGTTTGAACGTTAATACATCATGTTTGAATGTTATATGTAGCACCGTAGTCACAAATTAAAGAGATTCTAGACAACCAATATATATATAAAAATTTCGAATCTTCTATTCTAATGTCATTCTTTCAATCTTCGAATGCTTTCCACAATTGTCCCAACATAATAGTATACGTTCGAACTTCGACTGTATCGAACATTTGTACGTTATGTTTTGAATGCAGAGGCATCCAAAATGACGTTAAATTAATTATGTTCGAATATATTATGTAGTGTTAGCGTCACAAAAGTATTGTTCGAATGTAAATCTTATACATTCGAACGTTATTAAAAACTTCCAATTTTTAGTGATGGTTATAAATTAAAATGATCACAAAATACTATCATTTGTGATTGTTTTATGTTCGTGGCAAAATAAAAACCATCACAAAGAGACAATTTTGTTGTAGTGCATGTCCATGGCCACTAGTTCTGTTGGAGTTCTAGCATTCTCTATATTTGCAGTTGCAAGCATGGAGAATTGTTGGTTTCATAAATATTCCAAAAATCTTGATAGTTTGAATTAATAACTTTAACTCATTCCAACCCTTTTTTTCAAAACTAATCATCAAAAATCATTTTTCCTTTCCATAGCTACAATTTGCAACTTTTATTGACCTCCTAGACACAATTAATAATTGGATCAATAAAAGGTCAACCCGCAATTACTCATTTAAATTTTATTTCAAAATTATAATTTTATTATTTTCAAATTTTAATATTGATATTTCTACATATGCTTATATTTTTAATTATTGTGATTGTGATTTTAGACTTATACTCATATTTGTCTTTGTTTGGATTATAATATTGGTTTTATTATAGGTTAAAAGCTTAAAAATATTGATATTTTTTTTGTTATTAGAAAATCTTATTAGTCTTTTTGAGATATTGTAACTACTAATAAATATTCATTTTAGGTTTTTTGTGAGACAATGTGAATCAGATTAAATGGGTTATGTGGATCATTTCAACCTATATTACTTTGAAATGGATTAAAATGATTTGTATCGTGTTGACCCATTTGTAATTAATTATTGAACAGGTCAAAACTGGTTGTATCATATTACTAGTTATTTACATAGGTCGTGATAAGGTTTAAAAGTCTAACATGTTTATCTTAACGGATCGTGTTTGAGTTGACTCATATAAAGGAAAGATTCACTTATGTCTTTGCCTGGTTTGACCACCGGGAATAGTGCAACCATACCACAAGGGTTAAACAAGGTCTCTGTTTGGATATGATGCTCTAATACGATACAATATGATATTATATGATTATGATGTTCAGTTATGCTATGCCAAAGAATTTTTGAATATGAATGTTTCTGAATTGTCACTCTCATATTTTTAGAACATGTTTTGGTTCCGCACTCTGAAATTAAAAATGTTTTACAGTACATTCTGAACTCTGTGAAAAGACTCATGTTTACATACTAGTATATGTTCTCTATTTACTAAGTTGTTGATGACTCACTTTTTATCTCCATAGCATTTTTCAAATGTTTTGGAATTTTCAACCGAGGTTCAAGAATAGGAAGCATGTGTCGGGCTATATGAGTATAATGGATTAAATACAAAGATGATACTTTCATGAAAAGAGAATTGCATTCTGTAGATTTGTTTTGTTTTGTTTACTTGGGTTATTGGGATGTTTTGATGACTTTGTGGTGTCTTAGATTAATTATATTGGAGTATTTCATTTGAAACAATGAGTTTTACAGAGAATTTGTAGTATATATATTATGTGCTTGAGACATGATTTCAGGTGACAGTTAGTAACTCTCCAGCCCATCCGAGATCGGGGCGTTACATCGTTTGAGGGCAAAATCTATTATATTTATTGATTGTACAGTTTCTCATGACTTTATATAGCTTTCAATATAATGGAGAAAATGTAGCGCCCCGATCTCATACGGGTTGGAGAGTTATTTCCTATTACTTTTTTTTTTTTTTTTTAAAGAGTTGGAGTCACCTGTTCAAGAGTGACCCCTCCCCAATTTTATTAATAGCCCTCACTTGTGGCGGAGGAAAACCGTGGTTACAAAAAACAAGTATCTGGGGTACAACCAGCATACCAAAAACCAACCAACAACCATAAAAAATAAAACAACAAGAAAACGACAAAACCACAAGAAAAAACAAACCAAAACTAAGAAATACGAATCGAAGGAATCCCGGAATAGTCCATGCGAATAAGGCCATGCAACATGCGGGGAGTCTCCATCAAATGGGAGAAAGCTGAATCGTTACCAGAAGCACCATTTTTGGCTAACCAATCTGCAACTTTATTTCCCTCTCGAAAAATATGGTGAATAGGGCAAGTCATAGAATTCATGATATCAAGAACTTCTTCCCAGAAGTCCTCCAAATACCAAACCCCACATCTTTTACTACGCCACCAAGAAATAACAGTCATAGAATCAATTTCAATTTCAACATGATTGAGAGATAAAGACCTACAAACCTGGAGTCCGTGTAGGAGAGCTAGAAGCTCAGCTTGGTTATTAGAACTTGTGCCAGTAAAAGCAGAGAAAGCATGAATTAATTTACCATGATCGTTTCGAATAATCCCACCTATGCCAGAAACTCCTGGATTGCCCAAACTACTGCCATCTGTATTCAATTTAACCCAACCCTCCGAAGGCCTTTGCCATTTAATAATCTTGTAACTCCGAGCAGGAGGGAAACTAGGTTGAACCTGCAAACTCTCAAGTACTTGCAAATCAAAACTAGAGATGTGAGAGCTAGTATGTATATCACGGCAAATAGTACTAATCCACCTTCTGACAGAATGAATGATGTCAGCGGCCGTTTCAAATTGGCCCTCCATACGCGCCAGACAACGCCTTCACCAGAGACGCCAAGTAATAACCACCGGGAGAATTCCCACTATAATGCCCATTTGAGATGCTAATTTCGCACGACGAAACCAAGTTTGCACCGTATCTTTCCAAGTACGACCATTGACAAGATAAAAATAGACTCCAAATTTCCAATATCATATAGAAATTTCGATTCTAACTAATTTTCTCAATATAACTAATTTTTCAAAATGCCAAGTCATCGTAACACAATAAAATTTCATAATAAAAATTGACAATACTCATAAAAACTTTCTATGCTTAATCCACTATACATAATCATCTCAACCAATGCCTCACAATCTTGATCTTCAACTGAACCATCAAAATATTTAAGAAATATTGTGGGGATAATGCGTACGTAAGTTATTAACAACTCAGTAAGCAAAGAACTTGTACTAGCATGTAAACATAAGTATTTATAAAGTTCAGTATGCAGAACAAAATATTTACTTTCAGAATGCATAGACAAAACTTATTACAAAACATCATAGCGAAACTTTCAGAAAAATTTTCTTATTCAAAAATCCTTCGGCATATCATAAACGAAGACTTCATCTTCAAATCATATCAGAGCATTGCATCGGAACAAATACTATGTCTAACCCCTGTGGTAGGGTTATAAACTACCATTATACCTATGGCGGGGTCGTATACCAAGTTTAACTCCCGTGGTAGGGTTATAAACCACCATTATATACGTGGCTGGGACGTATTGTGACGCCCCCAGATTCTGCTTGGGATTAGACGGACATTTGAAGCGTCGAGACATGCAACACAAGGTTACCTGCCTCCGTTCATGACATATAAGATGCAATATTTCTAACATGCATCTAGCATTATGCAATATTCGCAGCGGATAATTTTTTTCTTTAGCAATACTATGCACCAAACTAAAATATCTCAAATACTTAAAACATACTCCATACTTAACGACATACTAAACAATTAAGATCACAATAATAGTCTATAAGGTTGTGATCAAAAGAGTGCTGGAGATTGAACTCTACAAATACAAGTAGTAATCTGAGGTAACTACTGTACTACCATCTACGTCGCATCGTCGCTTAGTCGACCGTTTTCAGTTGGTCGATTCTCGATTCTCCTTCAGATCCTATAACAAAATCTATCATTCGGGGGGAATGGTAGTTAGGACTACCATAGTGAGATTTGATTATAAATCTCAGCAAGTTAACAAAAAACTTCCACATAGGTTAATGATGCATGCATGGCAGTAAAAGCATGAATGCATAATCAAGTCATAAGTAATCATAGCATAACTTGACATACAACATAACATAACTGGCATAACTTAAATTGAAACTAAAGTTTAGCATGAACGTGACTTGAAACATAACATAGACTTGAAACATAGCATGAACGTGAACTTGAAATATAACATGGACTTGAAACATAACATAAACGTGAACATGCATAATTTGAACATGAACTTGAGCATGACATAACATAAATGTGAACTTGGAACATAACATAAACGTGAACATAACATAACATGAACTTGAAACATATTCTTGTCTCATGGGATTACCATGATTGCATGAACGTAAACTTGAACATAACATAACGTGAACTTGAAACATGACTTGAACGTGAAATACATGAACTTGAAATCTTATTCAATAGACTTAATCATTAAAGTGACCATATGGGTGTTACACAGGTCCTCTTGAGCCGTGTGTCCCTGCCGATTACCGCATCACATCACATGTTTCTATACCAGCTATGAGTGCGTTAATACGTACTCCACAGTTGTTGTGGCCCCACGTATTCTACGTGTCACAATTGCTGTGTCTCACGTAGTGTATGCTCCATAGTTGTTGTGGCCCCATACTTCATGCTTCACAGTTGTTGTGGCCCCATGACTTATTTGTTTGTGCCACACTTGCTGTGGACACACGTAACATAATGTGTGGCACCATCGGCATTAGTGTCTGGCGCGCTCTGGTGATCAGCTAATTAGGCCCCAATCGCAACCTGTTGACTGTACTTCGTCAACCCAGGAAATTTTACACCTATTTAGACACTCCAACGTGAACAAAGAAGTTCCACTAGGATATTACATCATCCTAGCGCTTAGGGTCGTGATTGACATGAATAACTTAACTGGCATACATGACATTTCGTAACGTGACGTAATATGAACGTGACATAAAAGACAAAAGTCCTGAAGTAGCATAACGTGACATGAACGTAAGATGACAGACATGACATACTTCAAGACATAAATGTAACAGAGTACATTTCATAACATGGCATACATGTAACATGCAACATTTCGTAACATGGCATACCATATAACAGACAACATTTCTTAACATGGTATTGAGGGGTGGGCGATTAGGGGCCGCCCGGATTAAAGCCGCCCGCATGCGTGGGCGAACCTAACTGCGCTCAACCTATCGCGGAGGAGATCCCCCGCCCATAGAGAGCATAAGCGGGGCGGGGAAGTGAGGATGACTTTAAGCGGGCCCGCCCCACATTAAAAAAAAAATTATTTATATATATTAAATAAATATATTGTATATAGATATACACAATTTATAAAAGACTTAAAATTATATTCAAGTCATTGGATTGTTTTGGCCTCCTAGGCCAATCTTTATATAGGAGACCAAGGCAATACAATAGTCATCCTTAAGCAATGTGGGACTTAGTAGTAAGTCCCACATTGCTTAAGGATGACTATTGTATTGCCTTGGTCTCCTATATAAAGATTGGCCTAGGAGGCCAAATCAATCCAAAATCTAACTCTAATGAGTTTAAATTTTTTTATATTTATAAATTTTAATTTATTATTTAAATTATATTATAATTTTGGTCTAAAAAAATATTTTTTTGGTCTAAAAAAATATTTCTAGACCAAAAAATTTTTTTTTTTAATATAATGGCGGGGGGCGGGGCGGATGGGGGGTTTTTCCCCCGCCCCCGGCACCGGGGCGGGGGGCGGGGAGAAAATCCCCAACCCTGCATGGTGCGGGGCGGGGTGCGGGGAAGGGCACCCCCCGCCCCGCACCATGCGGGTAGCAGGCCTACATGGTGTAACATGTGACAGTGAATATTACGTGACATGAAATACATGTAACAGATGAAATACTTAACTTAACATGACATACTTGCAATGTATAGGAATATGTGACAGAATATCTTGTGTAACAGATAAATAATTCATGACAAAATAAATTATGTGTAATAGATAAATATGTAATGACTTGGCATGGCACATATGATAACATGCATACATACATACAATTTAGTTCCCTTACTTTTCACTCATACACATTAAACTGATAGTAAATTAAAAGCTAACTTACCTCGATCGTCGCGTTCTACTAGAATAAAGCGCGAAACACGAGAAACTGTAAGAGGGTATTCTAAATGTTAGAAATTAATTACTAACAATTAAAAATGTGAAAATAGACAATTTAAACTAAAATTACCATTTTACCCTCTACATGTGGGCAAATAACCATTTTACCCCTAACTTAAGGATTTCACATCCTAACTCCAACAATTACCAAAATTTACATTCTTCATGTAAATCTTGTCATAGACTTAAATAACAACTCAGAAAAATTTAAAACCAATCACAACTATGGAAACTCATAATGACCGAAACATTCATAGACCATTTCTCTTGATTTTGGTTGCAATTTCTTCCATATTCAAAACCCATGATTAAACCAAAATTTTGTAACAAGGATCTTCCTATCTTAAGTTTAAAAATACACTTAAAATATCCATCAAGAAAAGCTAATCATCAACACCAAACTTTTTGTAAAAAGATCCAAACTTTTTAACAAAAAGTAAACCCTTAAATCACAAGTTTTGACCTTAATAAAAACATATCCAAGAATTCCAAAAAATCAAATCTTACTTCTAACATATTCATAACATCATCCTAAGGTCAAACATGCTTTAAATCATCAAACAAAACTCACCAAAGATCACAAAACAACACTTGAAGTTTTTGGTTTTAAACTTAGTCCAAAATAGAAACTGTTTTTTCCCAACTAATTTTGATCAATCTCTTGATCCATGGCTTAAAGACATGTGATCTTCAAACTAACACATCATATGGTTTAAAAATGTGTCCTAAAGAATATCCAACCATCAAACTTAAAATCACATGGCTAAAATTTAATAAAACATGAATCTAACTCAAAAACATCAAATTTTAAGCCTAACCAAAATCCTTTTACATAGAAAATCATATCTTTAAAACTAATACTAAATATCTTTGAAATAATATCCTAACATGTATATAAAAGGCTTAGGATCATCATATAAAAATATCAAAGCCTTTGGAATAAGATTAAACCACGAAATATTCAAACTTTCACAAAATAGAAACTATTTTTCCACTTCCAGTTTTCAAGTTTCTAACTCTAAGAAAATCTATCATCAAAATCCTTATTCATGCAACAAAACCTCAATGAACATTCATAAACACATGTTAACAACACTCTATAAAATGTTCGGACCAAGATATGTTCATTAGCTTGGTCAAAACTTCCAAAACATAACATACTCTCGAGTTTCACGCCCAGAATGACCTTTCCATGGTTAACAATACTTTTGACCAATCAAATGAGCATGGAATGAGACTAATAAGATATCCACGGAAACTAGACTCCAATACGAACAACTTATGTGAAGGAATCATCTTGGGAAAATACATACAATGGGTCTAAAATGGCCACGTAAAATGTCCCAGAAATCTGCCTGAGAGAGCTCTTTTGGGTTTCTCTCTAAGAACGGGGGAAAATAAGTGATAAAATGAAATAAAAAGTGCCTTGCACGACTATAGACTCCGGGAGGGGGAAGTTGTGGGCTGGAATGATCCTTGATTGGAGGTGGTTATGTGACATAAAGTGGAGAAGAGTGAGGGGGAAAGACTACCTGCAGCAGCTGTGAAAGATGGAGGTTGATGGAGTGGGTTTCTCCTTCACATCAAGGCACTATTGGGTGCAGCCAATGGTAGTGGATGGTCTGCCATGTGGGGGACGAAACTTCTCCAAGAAGCTTTCCCAAGGTGGCCAATTTCGTGGGCCTTGGTGGGCCCCACCAAGTGGGCTTCAATTTGGGGTTTAAAGGGGGTTTGGTTGGGATTTGAGATGCTATCAAGCCTAAAACTAATTTTTCTTGACCCAATCAAATTTCCAATGTTTAAAAGGTTGGATAATGATGTCATAACAAGGATTTGATTATTTAATAGCATGTGGAAGTGATTTAATCAAGTGATTAAACACAATGCTAGAAATCGGGTTAAAAAGGGTTTGAAGACCAACTTTAGGGTTTGGGGAAACCGTTTAGGATTTCGGTTTCAACCAAGCTTTTGGGGTTTCAATTGGATTCCAACCATTTAGGGTTTTGTTAGGGTTGAAACCCTCTTTGATTTGGCACAATTTGGTTAATCAGATGAAACAAAATTTTACTTAGGTGACATGATCTCACACCTTAACTTCCTACACGAATCCATCTAATGGTTCCTCTTTGTATCAAGTCTCTAATATTATTCACTATGTGTGGCTAATATGTTGCCAAGTGTCCAAATAAAACTCCTCCAATCTAATTTGGACGTTCCACACTATGATTTTGAAAATACTACACTTGGTGCGCTTATCAAGGTTACTATTTACTCAAAAAAATTCATAATAAACTTAGTACTGAAAAATTCTAAATATTCATATTAACCTATAGTGAAAATCGTTTAACGAAATTCAACCCCGAAGTGCCCCTAAAAATAATTTCACAATTTTCAACAGGCGTTTCGTCCGGAATTATGAAAATAGGCTATTGCGCCATAAAATCCTAAATAATCCACTGAGTCTAACTGCGTAGACCATAACGCATTCTGACACTTCTAACTACCTCAAATAATTAAACTCATATTTCTAGCACCACAGTGAGTGATAACACTGACTATGTTGACAGACTAAAACCTGTGCGATTGGTCGATTAGTAAAAACTTATGAGATTTTCATGAGATTTTTAAAGTCAATAGAAATTCCATCAATGAATTTCTAGCAGGCTGTTACACGTATACCATGTTTCACCCCCGCGGTATGATTATAAACTACTATTATACCCGTGGCAAAGCCTTAACATAAACATAATAGAACAACATCAGAATCAGATCATATTTAGATACAGAATCAGAAATTAATGCAAAGGTTTTCAGATGTCACATCATATCAAAACTGAAAACTGAACAGTTTTAGATCATTTCACATGTTTGAAATAAACAGAATAAAAACATCTTCATTTATTCACAGCAAAAACTTTTAGATTTTCATATTCGCTCTTTTTGCATAGTTCAAAAACAGAATATACAAAATTAGCTCATGTCTACACCAGTCATGACAGAAAATATTTTCTGTTGTATAGAATTTATGCATATGCAAAACAAACATCTGAGGTCGTTTTCAAATTTTTTTTCAAAAATAAACATGCATATTTTCAAAATCAACTTCATTTCATTTCTTTTATGCAAAACTAGTATATGAATCCCGCTTACCTGGACTTCTTAGCCTTTCGAATATTTCCTCAACAATGCTGAACTAATATATCGTTACCTATAAAATAATCACATAATTCTCGTAAATTTCCAGTCGAACACGTCTTTCGATATTTAAACCTAAAATGCTAAAATTAACCTATTTTAATTTCTCAATACTATAAAATTCTCATAACCCTAAAATATCATCACTTCCCAAACTCTTCAATATCCACATAATTTCTCTGACTATTAAACTTTGAATATTTCTAAAATTGTATATTAATATTCTTAGTAATTATAACTATGCCACAAAAATACATCTCTAGTTAAAAAAAATTCTCTTAACATAATTATAACAAAATTGATCAAAAATAGGAAAGCAACAATTTCATTTAATAAAAATAGACTAAATAGTATCTCTTTAAAGGGTTCAAAATAAAATCTTGCACTTACTATGTACTTCTAAAAGTTCATATTTTAATACTAATAATATATTTCAAATCTTTATTTATTTTCTTTATAAAATCTTGCATTTAAAACAAAACCTACACAAATTGAGTTTAATATATAAAGATCAAAACATGATTATCCTATAATTATTCTGATGATAAGGGTATTTTAGGAACTGAACCAAGTTGACCCACGTATAACCAAGCTCAACTACCCAGAGTAGGAACACTTCGAGCGATAGAGAGAACATAAAAAACAAAACAACATACTCACCAAGAGATGGAGGGCACGACGGTGACAAGCAGGTGGTGGGGCGACGGTAGAGTACTGGTTAGCGAGAGAGAGAGATGAACGAGAGAGAACAGAGAGTGAAAGAGCGAGAGAAAGAGAGTAGCGTGTGAGGGACTCACCGTGAGGGCAGCGACGAAACGACGACTAGGTGGCTGGGAGCGGTGGCAGTGTCTTCTTTTGCGACTGAGGCAACCGGCGTGGGCGATGGTTTAAGGGCAGTGGGTTGGTCGAGTCAAGACTGCTCTGTTTTGGGAAGCAAAAACAGAGGTCCTTCGGTGGTAATGAGGCAGCGTCTTTCGTCATGCAGGGGGGCTTGTCGTGTGAGTTGCGGCGTGGAAGGGCTTGGCAGTGGAACTGCCCATCGGTGGTGGTTGTGCAGGGATGGCTGGTGGTGGCAACTTACGTGAAGTAGTTGTTGCTGTGTTTTCTGGGGCTAAAACAAGGGACAAACGGCTTCGCGTGGGCTGGTTGTGGCGTCGGTTTTACATGGAGATGAAGGTTGGGGGCTTGCGATGCAGCTGCAGTGCGCAATGGTCCCCTGCGATGATGACTGAGTGGTGCAGGGACAGCGACGGACAGTGGTTGGCAACTGTCTCAATGATGGTGCAACGTGCATGCATTTGGTTGGCATTTTTGGTGATGGTGGTCTTGCGAGAATTGGAGGGGTTCGCGTCATATGGTGGTGGAAAGAAAAGAAAAGAGAAAACTAGTGGTCTTGCCGCATGGCTGAGGCTCGAGGAGAAACGGCTATGACTGGTAACAGAACTGCTGCGATAGGTAGTAAAGGAAACTGATACGAATGCTACCGCAATGCCACGCAGAAGCATGAGAGCTACCAGACCAAACGTGCAGTTAACCGACTATGTTGCTTGAGATGGCAAGATGCATCTCGAATATCTTATTTCCATACGGATGGATATTTTATTTCCTTGTTAGTTGTTTCGTTCCTACGCTAGATCATTTTATTTCCTTACTGGTATTCTTGCTATATTCAACCATTATTTCCTATGATGTAAACGGCTTTATAAACCGTGGAACTTGTTGGACGTTTTATGCAATTTTGTTATCAATAAAATATTGGTCTTCTCAATACCGTGAATTGAGTAAAGGTCCCTCTGCACCGTGAGCAGAGGATCTTGGTGCAATTGTCTATCAATTGGTATCAAGAGACAGGCGATTTCCCTTCTCGCTGCCCATGGCTGATCCCGCAAAGACGAATAAGGTTCGTTTTGAGCAACTCGAAGGAGCTGTGTTGGAATTACGCCGCGGTATGCAAACCATGCAGGAGACTAGCGTGACCACCCAGACTCTTCTCCAAGAGTTGGCTTCCCGCTCCTCGGTTCGGACTTCACATCGTCGCCGTAAGGGGTCGAACCACCACTCACCCAAGGCTAGTCCACCATCATCCCCACGTTCTACTAGTTCCCGGAGTTTCACCACTGGCGAATCCGATAAAGGCGAGAGCGACGATTCCCGTTTCTCTCAAGCGTCAGCGACAGGAACTGAAGATGGTCCTACCGCAGCTCCAGACAGGACTTTACGCATGCATTTTCGCGTGAAGCTTGATTTTCCTCGTTTTGCAGGTGAGGACCCCATTGTCTGGCTTGACCGAGCTAAACAATATTTTGCAACTCAGGAAATTCAGGGCAGGAAGAAGGTGCTGCTCGCTTCCTACCATCTTGAGGGTGAAGCAAACCAATGGTGGCAATGGTATAACCGGTCTCATGACGGGAAGACTATCTCGTGGCATAAGTTTGAGAAAGGCATTTTGCGCCGCTTTGGACCTACGGACTTCGAAGACTATGACGAGGCGCTTAGCAAAATTAAACAGCAGGGCACTTTCCGTGACTATCAACAAGAATTCGAACGCTGGGCTAACCGAGTGACTGGCTGGCCAAAGAAAGCATTGTTAGGTGCTTTTATGGGCGGATTGAAGGACGACATTGCAACTGAGGTTCGCATGTTTCGGCCTAAAGGATTGAAGAGTGCTATCGACCTAGCCAAACGTCAGGATGAGAAACTACAGAGGCTCCGCAAATCGTCTAGCAGTGTTCCCTCCAACACTAGACGTATGGGCGTGCCTGGCCCCACCAACTCCACTGCTCCGTTGCCCGCTGCTAAGCCTTTACCTGTTAATGCCATGAAACGCTTAACATTCGACGAGATGCGAATTCGACGCGAGAAAAACCTCTGTTTTAACTGCGACGAGAAGTTTATTCCTAGGCATCGCTGTCTGGCTCAGTCATGCTTCATCGAAGCTGATACTCCACTTGTCGTGGAAGAGATTTATGAGGAAGAAACGTTGCCTCCTGAAACGCCATCAGACCCCCTTATTTCTCTCCATGCACTGTCAGGCAGTCTGGGCAATCGCACTATGCGAGTCCGCGCCATGGTTAACAAGCAGGAAATTAATGCTTTGATCGACGGAGGGTCTAGCCATAATTTTATTAATCAAGCAGTGGTCAATCGCTTAAATCTCGCAGTTACACCTATCACTCCATTTTACGTCCGAGTTGCTAGTGGGGAAAAACTCGCTTGTCAAGCTAAGTATGAGAGGGTACCTATATGCATTCAAGGATTTTCTTTCGAGACAACGTTATTTGCCTTACCTATTCGGGGTTTGGATCTCGTTCTGGGCTATCAATGGCTGGAAGGCTTGGGATGTGTGGTTCATGATTATGCCCGTCGCTCAATGGAATTCACTGTGAACGCTTGCAAATTCGTTATTCAGGCCGAACCAATAGGTCCTTCTTTAGTTGTTGACGTTAACTCTTTGATGCAGGAATGGAGGCACGGCGCCGAATTATTTTGCTTGGCGGCGATTGAGAGCGATTCCGCACTTCCAGTAGATTTCACTACAAATTTAGCCCTTGATATTCGGGCTATTTTATTGGAACATCAGCAGGTGTTATCCACTCCGAAGGCATTACCGCCCTCACGAAGGTTTGACCATCGCATTTTGCTGAAGAATGAATCCGCACCTATCAATGTAGCGCCTTACCGATATGCCCACTTTCAAAAAAATGAAATTGAACGCCAAGTAGAGGAGATGTTATCGACAGGATTGATCCGTCCCAGTACTAGTCCCTTCTCATCGCCAGTTTTGTTGGTTAAAAAAAAAGATGGTACTTGGCGCTTTTGTACTGATTATCGCGCCTTGAATGAGGCTACTATCAAAGACAGATTTCCAATTCCTACTATCGAAGATATGCTCGATGAATTATTTGGCGCAACATACTTTTCTAAATTGGATCTTAGGGCGGGTTACCACCAAATTCGCGTTCATCCGAATGATATCCATAAGACGGCATTCCGCACGCACCATGGACACTTTGAGTATTTGGTGATGCCTTTCGGACTGTGCAACGCGCCATCGACATTTCAGGCGGCAATGAACTCTATTTTTAAGGTGCATTTACGTCACTTTATTCTTGTATTTTTTGATGATATTTTGATTTTCAGTAAATCTTGGCCGGATCATCTATTACATCTGCGGACTACTCTGGGAATATTGGACGAGCATTCCTTTTACATCAAACCATCCAAGTGTATTTTCGGCCAACAGGAGGTGGAATACCTCGGCCATATTATTACTTCGGCAGGCGTACGGGTCGACTCTCGTAAAGTGGATGCTATGCTTCGTTGGCCTCAACCCAAAACTATCACTGCACTACGGGGGTTCCTTGGTCTCACTGGGTATTACCGCAAATTCGTGCGAAACTACGGCCTCATTGCACGTCCATTAACCTAGTTATTACGGAAGGGGCAGTTCGCATGGAATGACGACGCCGAACGTGCTTTTGCTTCCTTGAAGTCAGCTATGACTACTACCCTTGTCTTGGCTCTTCCAAATTTTTCTGCAGACTTCATGATTGAAACAGATGCTTCCGGTTTAGGCGTGGGTGCAGTGCTCTCCCAAAATGGTCGCCCGCTTGCTTTCCTCAGCAAAGCTATTGGACCAGCCAAAAAATCTTGGTCCATCTATGAAAAGGAGATGCTCGCGATCTTGGAGGCCATCAAGTCTTGGCGACCGTATTTACTAGGACGACGTTTCAAAATCTGCACTGACCAAAGGAGCCTTCGGTACCTCTTGGAGCAGCGCATCACCACCCCAGAGCAACAAAAGTGGGTTGCTAAACTTCTAGGCTTTGATTATGAGATTATCTACAAACCTGGGAGGGAGAATGCTGTGGCCGACGCACTGTCACGGAGTGGCTTAGACCATGAACTGGTTGCCATTTCGGGACCAATATGGGAAATATGGGATGAATTACGGGCAGCTACGAAAACGGATGCCACCTTGGGTCCTCTGGAGCGGCAACTGCAGGAAGACCCATTATCTGTTGCCGGATATAGTTTGAAAAATGGGTGCATCATGCAAGAAGGTCGCATCATGGTTCCCGAGGCTCCGACCATCAAATCGGCCCTTTTACGAGAATTTCACGATAGCGCCGTGGGTGGACACGCAGGCGTTCTGCGCACTTACAAACGGCTTTCTTTGCTTTTCCATTGGAGAGGCATGAAAAAAGATGTCCGGCACCACATTCAAAGGTGTGATTCTTGCCAACGGAACAAGTATGACACACGCCTGCCAACAGGCCTACTGGAGCCCTTACCGATTCCGTCCGGGGTATGGACTGATGTGTCCATGGATTTTATCAGTGGCCTCCCTACATCGGCTGGTAAGAATTCAGTTCTTGTTGTTGTCGATCGGCTCACTAAATTTGCCCACTTCATTGCACTGGCCCATCCGTATACGGCTCGAGATGTCGCCGATGCTTTCATCCGGAATGTCGTCAAACTCCACGGTCTTCCATCTTCTATTGTTAGTGACCGTGACCGCATCTTCATGAGTCAGTTTTGGCGTGAGCTCTTCCGTTTACAGGGCACAACGATGCGCACCAGCTCAGCCTATCATCCGGAAACTGACGGCCAAACCGAAGTTGTAAACCGTTGCTTAGAACAGTACCTTCGTTGTTTTGTCCAGGCAACGCCGAAACGGTGGGAAGCTTTTCTCGCATGGGCCGAATTCTCGTATAACACCTCCTTCCATAGCTCCATACAGATGACTCCATTTGCCGCTTTGTATGGTCGCCCCCCTCCAATTCTGAATGCTTACGTACCAGGTTCCACTGCCGTAGCGGAAGTTGAAAGTACCCTTATCGCTCGCGACGACATTCTCCGTCAACTCAAGACTAACTTGGCTATCGCTCGCAACCGGATGAAACAACAAGCTGATAAAAGCCGTCGGGATGAAGTATTTGCTGTGGGTGATTGGGTCTATTTGAAGTTACAGCCTTACCGACAACACTCTGTTCTCAAGCGTCCATATCAGAAGCTGGCGAGTAAGTTTTTCGGGCCCTATCAAGTTTCGGAGCGTATCGGCTCCGTTGCTTATCGCCTCCAATTGCCCCCGGATGCTAAGATCCATTCCGTATTCCATGTGTCCCTCTTGAAGCGTCGCCTTGGGGATACCGCAGCTGTACAGCCCACTCTGCCTCCTTATGCTGAAGATGGACTACCCATGATCCAACCTGAAGCAGTTTTGGGGTCGCGCTGGGTTCAGAGTGCTAGTGGACGGGTGCAGCAAGTACTAATTCGTTGGTCTAGTTTACCAGCCGAAGATGCCACCTGGGAACCACTCTCGACGGTCAAGGAGCAATTTCCTACGTTTATCCTTGAGGACAAGGTTACTTTCGAAGGGGGGGCAAATGATACGAATGCTACCGCAATGCCACGCAGAAGCATGAGAGCTACCAGACCAAACGTGCAGTTAACCGACTATGTTGCTTGAGATGGCAAGATGCATCTCGAATATCTTATTTCCATACGGATGGATATTTTATTTCCTTGTTAGTTGTTTCGTTCCTACGCTAGATCATTTTATTTCCTTACTGGTATTCTTGCTATATTCAACCATTATTTCCTATGATGTAAACGGCTTTATAAACCGTGGAACTTGTTGGACGTTTTATGCAATTTTGTTATCAATAAAATATTGGTCTTCTCAATACCGTGAATTGAGTAAAGGTCCCTCTGCACCGTGAGCAGAGGATCTTGGTGCAATTGTCTATCAGAAACCGATAGGTAGTTTGGTAGAGGTGCACGACAAACCTAGATGAGGAAAAAAAATGAGGCTTTGATGAACGTCCAATATCATGCATGTATATATATATATATACCAACTGCCGTAAATCCTAGTGGGGTAGAGACTTGCATGGGAACGTGGTGACAGCAACCAAGAATTAACAAGGTTTGAAAGTAAAACATCTATTATAATGCACGGGCTTGTATAATAGGTTTAAGGATTTTAATGGGAACGAAACTCTAGAGTGGTAACCTTAATCCGTTTATCAAAAAAAATAACAAACATTTTAAAAATTATAAATCATAGGATGGATTCTTGAAAAAGAAATAAATTAGACCCGTAATCTATATTTAGAAAAAATACTCGAAAACTCAACTAGCCTTTTCATACACCAGTCCAAGAATATTTATAAATCGGGTTTGGCTGGGTGTGGGTGTTACTAGGGGTGTAACCGGTCCGGTCCGGTCCGGTTTTGGACAAAATCTAGAACCGAACCGGTATGTACCAGTTTTGTATTTTTCAATACCGATTACGCCCCGATTACCCTCCTAAACCGGTACTTCCGGTTTTACCGGTTTCAGGTCCGGTCCGGTTTTCCGATTTTTTTTAAATGTAAAAAACATATAATAAAGTGTTAATTCTTATTATAAAATATTATTAAAAATTTAATATATATATTATGCTTAAAGCACATGATCAATTAAATTTTTATCTTTAAGATTAAACTTTTATTTTATAAATTATAACAACATTATCTTATATATAATTATATTAATAACATATGATCAAATAAATTACAAATGTTCATATTTAAGATTATCATTTTATGTTATTATTTATAAATTATAATATAAAATTTTTTCATATATGATATATAATTATATATATTATATATAAAAATTTAACATATAATTATATATTATATATATAAATATTTTGTATAATATATAAATTAATTTTTATATTTTTTTTCCAACCGGTCCGGTTCGGTCCGGTCCGGTCCCAAAAACTACGGAACCGGAACCGGACCGGAACCGGCCGGTTTTCATAAAATAGGAACCAGTTCCGGACCGGACCGGTTCAAAACCGGACCAACCGGTCCGGTTCGGTCCGGTCCGGTCCGGTTTCCCGGTTTCCCGGTTTAAATTTACACCCCTAGGTGTTACATCCTTCCCCTGTTACAAAAGTTTCGTCCTCGAAATTTGTTGCACCTAAACTCAAGTCTCAAACACTTAATCCTTCGTACATATATGCACACATTGTATCGCACTTCGAAAGATCCAAAACAGATCTAAACTATAAGCCTCATCAACACAATTAAAAACCTAATAATAATTTTAAACTGTCTACATAATCCATGAACCTCAAACAAATAGTGAAATAAACTCTCATATTAACATATCACCAAAACCATGCTTTCGATGCGCACTCTAATAACTTGTAGTCCTAAATGCATTGAATCTCAAACAAGCACATCTAAAAGGAACTAACCTCCACATTGGATTTACAAGCGTAATAATTCCTCTAAAACATCAATATCACAAGTCTAAACCTCCAGTTCCTAATCAAAAATTCGTTCGACGAAGTCAACCATAAATGTAAACCTTTAAATATCATCTTTAAGAAATTTCACAAAATTCTCAAACCTGCATGCATCGCCACAGTCTCCATTTTTTTTCAAAGATTGCAGAATTTCAATCCTAGCGCTCAATCGAACTTATGCACACTTTCAAAATCTAAACCTTAAATTTACGCATAATCATTTCTTAGTCCTCAAGTTTCTATACCTTAAATCTGAAGTTACTACCTAAACCTACAGATATTCAAAATTCATAAGTTATAGTCTGCAGAATCTCAAACATGGCTTTCCATTTAGCTTATGCATACCTTCAAATAAACCTCAAACCTTATCAAACTGGTCTTTGAAATATGCAAAAACCCTAAACCTCATATTTCCAAAACCTCAATCCGTAAAGTCTATAGAATCTCATACCTGGCTTTCGATTAAGCTTATGTATACCTTCAAAATCTTTACCTTAGATCTTATATGAATCATTTTCTAAAGTCTACGGAATAAGCCTATTGAATCTAAAACCTCAAATGTCTTAAAAAATCATATCTCAAAATCTACAACTCTAGTCATGACATAAAATTGCTATATAGAATTTATGCAATTGCAGAACAAACATTTGAGGTCGTTCTCAGATTTCTTTTCAAAAACTAACATGCATATTTTTTAAGCCAAAGTCATTTCATTTCTTTTATACAAAATTAGTATATGAACCCCGCTTATATAGACTTCTTAGGCTTTCGAATATTTCCTCAACAATGCCGAATAAATATTAATCGTCATTTATAAAATACTATTGAAAAATCAAACTATCAAATTTAATACTAAGTAACATAATTATACCAAAATTCCTTTTTAAGTTATAAAAAAATAATTATTTAATAAACTAGATCATAATAAAATTACAATATTATTTCTTACTTTTAAAAGAAAACCTTACTTAAAATCAATTTAACTTAACAAAATAATTTCTGTAAATATAGGTAACTTAGATTTACTAACACATATTAAAAGTTTAAAACACAATAATACAACTTGCAACTCAAAGGTAATAATGTAATTTTATTTATCTAGTAAACCAACTATACATTAGCTTCTGTATCACTTGAAAATATGATCAAAAGGGCATAACGGTAATAATCATCTTCTACTAGGTTAACAGATGCTGCATTGGCATTGGCTTCATAAAAAGCTTAGCCAAATGTAAAATTTGATGAATTTGATCAAAATCTAGCTGCGTTGGATTCATCAAAAGGATAGATGAGAAGTTGTGAGCTACAGTAAATTCATAGTATCCTTTAAATTTGAAGTGTTACTATTCATCAAGCAAATGTATTTTTTATTGTGTTTTAATCCTGCAAGTTGAATGCCATTGGAGTAAAATGACTTGACACTCTTCCTCCCAGTTGTCATTGGAGTAAAGTGTAACCGAATGATTTTTTTTTTATATATTTTAAATTTCTGTTTGAATAAGAATTAATGATTTTTCTAACTGATTTTCTATTTCAAGAAAAAATTGATTGAAAAAATGTATTTGTTGGATAATTAAGTTGAGAAAAAAAATTAGTTGGGAAATAATAATTTAAATATAAATTAAATTATTAATTAACATATGGTTAGTGTAGTTCCAAAAAATTAAAAAATAATATTATTAAAAAAATAATATTATATTATTATTTTGATGAATCAAATCACTAATCCAATGTGGAGTTTTGGCTAAGGAAGTTTTAGATTTATGCAAAACATGTCATTTTTATCAAATTTTGAAGATGACTTTGATGAAGCCAATGCCAATGCTCATACATACAGTTTTGTCCTAAAGCAAACACATGGAAACTGATAAAATGAGGAGCGGCGGCAGAGGCTACCATGAAGAAACCGAGGCACGGCGCGACTGGGCTGAGCTGGAACAACGGTGGTGGCGTGGCTGCAGTTGGCTGAGGGAGGTACGGCGAAGCTGCCGACGCTGAGCGGTTGAGTACGAGAGAGAAAGAGAGAGAGAGAGTGGAGACGAGAAGACAGTAAGTCGAGAGAGGGACTCACCGTGAGGGGTTGCTACGGGCTGGGGTGGCTTGGGGGCTTTCGGCGGCCCCCTTTCCGTGCAGGTGGCGACAGCTTGGAGCGGCTGGCGATGTGCGGTGGTTCGGTGGTAAAAATCTCTGTTTTGAGAAAGAAAAACAGAGGTGGTGGTGCTGCCGACGCTTAGGCTGGGCAGTGGCTTTCGGTGGTCGTCTGAGGGAGGAGCAGCGACGATGGCTGGCTTGGCTTCGGGGTGGTGACGGTTGGTGGAGGTTGGTGCGGCAGCTGGGTGAGCAGCGGCTGGCAGTGACTGTCACACGGTGAAGTGTATTGAGCGTGGGTGAACTGCTTCGCGTAGAGAGAAGGAGACGAGCGTAAGAAAGAGAGAGAGCACGGTGATTCGGTGATGCAGTGGCTTTGTCGTTGGGTTGGCGAATGAGGGAGGAGCATGCGGTTGGTTGCTGGACAGGGAGAATGGAAGTCGGCAAGCGTGTAGTGGAGGGATCATCTCCATATATATGCGTGAGCAGACTAGCGGTTTCGAGGTTGACGTTTTGGAAGGTATAGTATCAGTGAGAGAAAAAATGGGGAGATGATGGCGAAGAGAGTAAGAAGCCGAAAACTGAAAGTAAGAAGAACTAACATACCTAAACGACGCGGTTTGGCACCTCTGTTGGTATGGGTATTACAAGTCTTACCTGCTTTCACCTTTTTAATATCAGTCAATCTCTTTTTAGTTTATCTTTCTTGTCTTTTTGTGTTCGTAATTCATTTTATATCCAATACCTAATGCATAAAAAAGCACGGTAATTGTCCATTATTGGATGTTGGATGGTGATGCACCCTTATCATCACCGATCTGTTTCAGCACTACCATTCCTGATCAAGAAAAACACTCGTCTCTCTCTCTCTCTCTCTCTCTAATCAAGCTCCCAAAAAAATGAACCTGCTTCTGCTCCTGATCGTGATGACGATCTTCTTCCTCCTCTTGAAACTCCTGCACTCAGTTTTATGGTTGCCGTGGAGAATCCAAGACCATTTCCGCAGGCAAGGCATAGGAGGTCCTCCTTACCGTCCTGTTGTTGGAAACACACTGGAGATTCGGCGGATGTATGCCGAAGCTCAGTCGAAGGCCATGTCTTGGGACGACCACGACATCCTTCACCGGCTAACTCCATACCATTCCGAGTGGTCGGCTGTGTATGGGAGGACGTTTCTGTATTGGTTCGGGTCTAAGCCCAGGCTGGCTATCACCGATCCTGACTTGATAAAGGAGGTCCTCATGAACACCAGTGGATCATTTGAGAAGATTGATTTTGCCCCTCGGATTAAGATGTTCTTTGGACAAGGAATACTTTTATTGAAGGGTGAGAGATGGAGCCTTCACAGAAGAATCGCAAACCAAGCTTTTAAGATGGAGAAAGTTAAGGTAATTTTTCAATACCAATACTAGTATACTTCGTATTCGTTTTCATTTCATCTTTTTTTTTTTTTTTCAACCGAAACTGTAGAGAGTTAAGTAATTTATGCTTTCTATTTTCATTTAATGTTAGAGTTCCCAGAAAAACTATACAAAAATTATATCACCTTATCTCATTTTATTTAATTCTATAATTATAATTTTTTTAAATTCTCACGCAAAATATAATAAATAATTTAACTGTTTTAAATTTCAAAACAATAATAATTTTAAAAATTAAGATTATAATAATATTTTATTCAACTCATCTAAAACCATATCATCTTACTATTTAAACGAGCCGTCATTCAATCTAATCCTAGTTATAACAAGAAATAAATGATACATCTATAAATAGATTTTATAAAAATTAATCTATAAATTGACGTGATTTTATGTAATATGTCATATATATTTTATAATAAAAATAGTTTTTTAAGTACAACTCAAATTTTGTTAGTTTAATTTTGTACGCAATGATGCCACAATGGTAATATTGCAGGGTTGGGTGCCAGAGATTGTGGCTAGTACTAGACAGATGCTCCAAAAGTGGGAAGAAGAGAGAGGAGGAAGAGACGAATTCGAGATGGAAGTGCATAAAGAATTTCATAACCTTTCAGCGGACATAATATCTAGAACTGCATTTGGAAGTAGCTTTGAGGAGGGGAAGAGGATCTTCATGTTACAAGAGCAGCAACTGCGCATTGTCTCCCCAGCTTTCAGAACTGTCTACCTTCCTGGTTTCAGGTGATTAAGTATATATTTATTATTCTCATCATGGGTTACCTCACTATTCTGAGCTTTCCAAAAAAGTCGGCACAAGACATAATTAGAACCGGACTACTTGTACCCAAATCCTCTAGCTTTTATTTGCCTTGGTATTATTCCCTATTCGATGAGAATGGTGGTCTCTCCATGTGAAAAATTTATGAGTCTAACTCATCTCATGAAACCGATTCTTCAAGAGATGATTGTTTATTTCTTATAAATATGCCCAAGACCTTATCTACAAATAATATGAGATTATTTCTCAACACCATGTACTCCCGGAGGACTATACTATTATGAAAGTCTAGTAATTCTGACAAATGAGTTTTTTCTATATTATATGGACTATTTGCCTTCAATGAACAAAGAACAATAAGGTTCTTTATCTTGAATCTCCAATCACACTAATTGATACGACATATTTTAAGTGACCTAATAAGTCTACAATTTAAGTATAAAACTACTTAAAATCTGATATATGAGTTGGCTGTTGGACTTGTAAGGATGATGAAAGTCACGATGAAAAACATCAATACTTGTGAATGAATGATATATGTACATTTGTAGGTTTTTGCCCACTAAGAATAATAGAGAGGGGTGGAGGCTTGAGAAGGAATCACGAGAATCCATTCAGACGCTGATAGAGAACAATAAAAGAAAGGGGGGAGAAAGTTCAGAAAATTTACTTTGTCTCTTGCTATCTTCTCACAAGAATCACGATGGTACGGAAGAGAAATTAGAGGCGACAGAAATTATAGATGGATGTAAGAATTTCTACTTTGCAGGAAAGGAAACAAGTGCTAATCTTTTGACTTGGGCACTCGTCCTTCTAGCATCACATCAAGAATGGCAAAGTAAGGCACGGGAAGAAGTCTTCAAGGTTTTTGGAGATAATCTACATCCCACAACTGAGAATTTGAACGACCTTAAGACAGTGAGTTCAATATTCCTCACTTAATTTCCTGCCCATTGTTGTAGCATCGACAAGCTTTCATTTCATTATTAAACATTTTAAAGTTGATGAACATATTGATAACACTATTTTGCATCTTCAATTACAATTTACACTATTTCTTGCCCATTGTTCTAGACACCGCACTACAACATTAACTATATATATATATATATATATTGAGATTCACATACTATGTTGATTTCTATGTAAACCGAAGAACATGTTTGAACGAATAATTACAGAGAATCTTAGTATACGACAATTTTCCTAGATCCTTATTTATTCATGATTATGCATTAACCACCCATGCACCAAAATATGACTAAGATACTACTAACAATGACCTAGAACTAGTAGTTGTAAGCTAGACATTATACATTATTACTTGTTTCATGATTAGGCATATTTTCATCACTCGAATAATTTAGCATTAAATGGATGGCAAACTAATCTCAACCATGAAATAGTGTGAATGACTTCTTGTTTTCTCAACAGGTGAGTATGATACTGAATGAAGCACTTCGCCTCTACCCTGTGGCTGCAATCTTGTTTCGGCAAACAACCAAACGAGTTAAGCTAGGGAAACTCGACATTCCAACACGAACACAACTCTGTTTGCACATGACAGCTGTGCATCATGACACTGAAATATGGGGAAAAGATGCACATAAATTCAATCCATTGAATTTTTCAGAGTGTCGAAAGCATTTAGCCCCGTATTTTCCATTTGGGTTAGGACCCAGAATCTGTGCAGGTCAGAATCTAGCCCTGGTTGAGACAAAGGTGGCATTGGCTATGATCGTCCGACAATATTCTTTTACCATGTCACCAACTTATGTTCATGCGCCAATGATGTTGATGACCCTACAACCTCAACATGGTGCACAAGTCCTGTTTAGGAGGATTAGTGCCTGAAACTTGCAGCCTCAACATGGAGTAGCACAACTCTCGTTTTGGAGGATAATTGCCTAAAGGTTGCAGCCTCTTTGCACGCATGCTACAACGCATGTTCATGACTCAATTTGGAAATGTTTGTGTACGTGTTTGTTTTTTATTTCCTCAAATATTGTTTGTTCCTTTATGAGGTTGGATGTTATGTGTTGAAAATAATTGGATATTTCTAAATAGTTGTGAAAATTTTTGGAGATAGCTCTTTTACACAAGGTGGCCCTGATCCTATTGCCAACAATGGGGGTGGCTTCGTGATGGACGGAGATCATCTTTCAATAAAATTTTTTGTGTTATAATTTTTGTGGAAAATAACACGAGTCAATACAAATTTTGAAGAAAGCTAGTAAATACAATCTTTGCAGACTTTCACAACCTAATACAATTTAAGTTGGAAAATGCTATTAATATTTACAATTGTACTTACATAATAACCTTACGTGCTAATGTGTCAACTATTGGGAATTGTGAGAATTTTAAAATTCTAAATTTCAAATTGAAAATAAAAAAGAAAATACTGATAAAATTGAGATGCCAGTCTGTACTTATAACAATGTGTAAAATTATGCATACATGTAGCACTACTCATTTGAGTTCTTTGAAATTTCACTTAATGAAACGTCTATGCATTAAAACCAAGCCTCATGGTGTTGCTGCGTCCTGAATATTGCTAGGATTAACTGGGTCCATCATGTAGACCAGAGCAGATGATGTCATTGGCTTTGATGAACAAAATTATACATGGTTGCAATATATTTTTCAGCTCCCTCATCCAAGCAACTCCTCCTTTCTTGACATACCTCTACAGAAATTAATCCCTACTCTATCTCTTTCTCTAAGTTCGGCCTGAATCTTCATCTCCCTCTTTTAGTATTTTTCTAGTCCTCCTTTTGAAGTTTGCAAGGAGTTTGAAGCCCCGGCTACTGTCTAATCATCGCTGACTTAGCAAATATCAGGCACCTATGCCAAAGTTCAATCAAAGCTAATCACCACCATTAACCACAACATTCTCCTCCACGTTGCTCCTTTTTACTAAAGTGGTCGGGCTTGAACTGGAAGAGCTTCTATACTGGTTCAGATCGAATCCGAGTTTGGCAATATTAGACCCAGATCTAATTCAGGAAAGTCCTTCTAAAGTTCTAAATATGATCGGGTCTTCAAAAGAAAAGTATTAGGTCTTCATACAAATCTTACATAAAAAGTATGTCAATATGAAAACTTCCTAACGTAAGTGCTAGGGATAAAATGTGCATGCTAGGCCCAGCCAACTGGATGACCATCATCAAGACAAAGAGGGAAGAGAAGGGAAATGTAAGAAAAGACAAGGACTGTAGCAAGGAAAGTAAAGCCAGGCATGTAAAGGGGACAAGTGGAAGGGACATAAAGCTAACATCTCAACAACTACTCCCTAAGGCCTTAATAAAATGGGTTTTCCTACCAAAGACAAGGGGACTTAAGGATGACCTCGTGGTCTTCTTGGAAGGCTCCTTCTACCTCAACCCAAGAGACTCTAAAGACATTATATTCTCTAGGCAAAAGGGTCATCAACCTCCTTTGTACTATGAGATACGAGAGATAGTAAAATCACCCGTTATAGTGGATTTGCCCTCCAAACAATCAATGGACGTAAGTTTTGTACCGAACCACGTAGATTTGTGTCTCTCGCTTATTTACATTTCATTTATTATTTAGTTCCATAGATGTACTCAAGCACACCATATCGATGCACGAGCCATTATCATGGGCCTAGGATGGCTCCCCCTTCCTTTACAACATGTACAAAAATAGGGATCAACAATTGGCACCTTTTACGGGATCAACTTCTTCTTTGCAAAGAAAATGGAGGAAGGATGATTCCCTAATGCACGAGATCGTCTCTAAAGAATAAGCAGATAAGTCCCTCCGCTTTTTGCCTACTATTCTTATTAGGCTAGCTTTGTAAATATATATATATATATATATATATATATTAAAAGAGCAGTGCCCCATGAGTGCATGGCATGCACTGCGCACATGGAGACTGCACAGTGCATGCCATGCACCTTGTGCTTGAAGGGTGCACAACTCTGTGCACCCAGGGGTCACGTTAGCACCCATGAGGGCCCGCCACCTCCTCTGCACGACATAGACTAAGTTCGACTGCCACAATCGAATATCCAGACAAACCCGGCGAGACACGAGAACCTAGCTTGCTCGTGGTGAAACAGAGTAGCTGTTGGTGGCATCTAGCCTATCGACCATTTCTCTTGCCATCTGTGCACCCATCATGCTAGAAATGCCTGCAAGCTCGACATGCATCTGCGTTTTGTGGCGGACACACCATGAGTGTTGAAAACTAATGGGTAAATCTCCTATGCATTAAACGCTCACAAGCGGCACTATGGGGGCATGGATAGCTATGGGCCCACCATGAGAAGTGAAAGAAACTAGCGACGGTAGTTTCTATCTCCAGTGGGTTGCACAGAAGTGGAAAATGGTGGGCAAGAGGTAGGCTTGCCCACAGCAGCTTGACACCCCCGTGGAAGGCAAAGGTCCCGCCATGAACATTGCCCATGGTGGACTTGTGGTGGAGGGCAACAAGCTCGCCACCAAGAGGACACAATGGGCAAGCTCCGTTGCTCGCTCACCATAGCTCACGGAGCAACGGTCTCGCCATGAATGCACAATTGCCTTGTTTTCTACTTGGATGAAGTAAGTCCAGGTCTTGCAATGAGCACCCCCATAGCACAACGGGATTAGAGGGTGGCCACCCTGCATGGAGAAGATACTACGACAGTAGAGCCCCCCATTGATCGCTCACTGCAAACGGCAAACTATGCTCAACCATAAAAAAGTGTGAATGTCTTGTTGTTTTCTCAACAGGTGGGTATGATACTTAATGAAGCACTTCACCTCTACCTTGTGGCTTCATTCATGTTCCGGCAAACAACCAAATGTGTTAAGCTAGGGAAACTTGACATTCCAAAAGAAACACAACTCTGTTTGCTCATGACAGCTGTCCATCATGATACTGAGATATGGGGAAATGATGCACATAAATTCAATCCATTGAATTTTTTAGAGTCTCAAAAGCAATTAGCCCCATATTTTCCAATTCAATTAGGACCCAGAATTTGTGCAGGTCAGAATCTAGCCCTGGTTGAGACAAAGGTGGCACTTGCTATGATTGTCCGACAATATTCTTTTACCATGTCACCAACTTATGTTCATGCGCCAATGATGTTGATGACCCTGCAACCTCAATATCGTGCACAACTCCTGCTTAGGAGGATTAGTGCCTAAAACTTGCAGCCTCAACCTGGAGTAGCACAACTCCTGTTTTGGAGGATAATTGCCTAAAGGTTGTAGCATCTTTACCCACATGCTACAACGTATGTTCATGACTCGATTTGAAAATGTTTGTAGCCTCTTTATGAGGTTGGATGTTATGTGTTGAAAATAAATGGATATTTGTAAATAGTTGCGTGAAAATATTTGGAGATAACGTTTTTAAAGTCCAATAAAAGTGGTGGGAGTTCTTGAGAATTACTAAGATTTTTTTGTGTTCTTATGGACAGTGTATGAAATATTTTTTTATTAAAAATAACTTAACACTCACCCGTGGTGGTTGCCATCACGAGGCAGTTCTGATTCGACTGCCAACCATCACGAGGTGGTACTGATGGCCGTAGATCATCTTTCAAAAAAAAAATTTGTTTAATAATTTTTGTGGGAAAAAACACAAGTCAATACAAACTTTCAGAAAAGCCAATAAAAAAAAAAATCTTTGCTCACTTTCACAACCTAATACAACTTAAGTTGAAAAATGCTATCTATATTTATAATTTTACTTATATAACCTTATGTATTGATGTGTCAGCTACTGACAATGGTGAGACTTTTAAAATTCTAAATTTGGAATTCAAATTAAAAAAGAAAGTATTGATATAACGGAAATGCCACTCAATACATATAATATTGTGCTTAAAATTATGCGTACGTGTAGCTAGTCATTTGAGTTCTTATCACTACAATAGATTTTGGCTTTTTTGACAGACGAAACAGTTACAAAAAATAAGCAAACCGTCACAAATACTTTTTTGTGACAGTCTCAACCGTCACCTAAAAGGCGACACAAAAAGTTTTTTGTGAAGGTTTACTGCTCAATCGTCACAATTTTTTTTTTTTTTTTGGTGATGGTTGGAAGTCTTCCATGAGATGTAACATTCACATGTAAAAACCGACGTTCAAACGTTAACCCAACCGATTAACATTCAAATGTAAAAAATTAGACATTCATTATTTTTGCTTCGCACAATTATTATTTACGTTCAAACGTAACAATGTTCGAACGTTTTTTCGGAGATGTTTGAATGTAGCATTCGGATGTTAATGGAGAAGCATTCAAATGCACAATTTTTTAACGTTCGGATGTTGGGTTGTATTTGGCACGTATCTATTCTAATTATTCGACAGCTGGCCACTAAATTCTGAATCAACTTATAAGCACTCTTGACAGAGAACTTGCCATTTGCTTGCTTATCCCAAATCCACCTATCCAAACTCTGAGTTGGTAACAATCGAATCTTAAGGATCTCCACAATTGTACATGGATTAAAGAGAGCTCTAACCAACTATGCATTCCATGTTTTAGTAGTAGCATCTATTAAATTGTCCAAAGTATGTTCTTCATCAACAATTGCCCCATTTCTAAGACCAGGTAACCAAGGATCCTTCCCAATCTTCACTATTTCACCATTTCCCACTCGCCAGCTACACCCTTCCAAAAGCCATCTCCTTGCTTCAAAAATGCCCCTCCAAGCATAGGTAGGATTGAGGCCTAAAGAAGCTTGGAAAAATTCCAGTTAGGGTAATATTTGGCCTTACAAATTCTTTGCATCAATGAATTCTCATTTTGCAACAACCTCCACCCTTGCTTAGCCAATATTGACATATTAAACATGTGTAAATCCCAAAACCCCATCCCACCTCTAAATTTTGACATACATAATTTCTTCCAACTTAACCAATGAATTTTCCTCTCATTACTCCTTTGCCCCCACTAAAACTTCGCCATCATCATTTCAAGTTCCCGGCACAAAGTCAAAGGTAATTTAAAACAGCTCATTCAATAAGTGGGTATAGATAAGGCCACTGCTTTTATAAGAATCTCCCTACCCCTTGATAGTTTCAACAATCTATTTTATAACTCAACTAAACTTCGTACGAAGGATGATCTTAGTCAGATGATTTAGCAATTAAAGCACATATTACTTTTCAAAGATAGTTTCTAGAGAATTTATGCGCAAGGAATTCTAAGCATTTAATGTGCCCGAAGTCTACGATAAATAAAAAAAATTATACATAATAAATCTCTTTTCTAGAATGATAAATCAATATCAAAATATCAAAACTTAAATATAATAATCATAAACAGATTGTTAAGAACATACCAAAAGATGGTTGGGCTTTACCCTACACCTTACCAAGGTGTTTAGCAGTCCATAAGTAAAAGAAAATAAAATAATAAACCCTAGGGTTAATTTCATGCTAATGATATCCTTATATATGGTAGAAAAGAAACCCTAATGTTTTCATGATTCCCATCAAAAAAATCGTCCAACTTTTAGGACTTGTATTGGTAGTCTCGTATGTGCTTAAGAGTCAAAATTTAGAAATTATTATTAGAGACAAAGTTGTAGCCCTTTAAGATAGCATTCCAACCTATCAAACCCGAAAATCTCTACTCCCTTAAATCCACCATTTTAATATGAGCATTTATATGATATCTCGAAAATGACTTAATCTCAACACTCAGTTCAGAATTCTACAACAAACCCAAACCCCCACTACGCCCCACCAAACCAACTAAAAAGCAATTTGTAAAACCCAAATTATATTTACAAGCTTCCAAACCTTGTGCTGTAAACTTCGTCATCTACAAAACCAACAGGTCGGGCCCTTCTCTCGTAATTAAATCACGACGAGCTCAAATTCCCTGTGGGTTCCAAGCCTTTATCGTTGACACAATTGGTACCTCATGAAGAACACAAATTTGAACATCCTCAGAAATGCTCTTCCCCTTCTTTGTCGGAACCTCATTCAATTTCGTTGTGGAGCACCGTTTTGCCTGTGTGGCTTGAGAATCGAGAACCTCAGATTGCAAAAGCCTAACCACTTTCTTCACTTTCCCTTTACATTTCCAGGAAGCCTGAGTTGGGCCTTGTACAACAGTCAGTTCCTTATCTGGATTATTAGGTAACGGGCCCATATCGTAGTGACCCATCTCAGAATCACAAAAATCCTGGCCCATTACCTTCTCACTACTTCCCTCTGTAATAGCCTTCTGCATGACAACTTCCACCTGAACCTGAGAACCATGCCTAGCATCAAACTCCTCATCAACTGCTAGTAACTATTTTCCACCACCTCTACATTTAATGGCTCCTTAGAGACAGTTGTAATCGCTTCCATAAGTATTGCAGAGCCGTTTGAGACCAACTGTGATCCACTACCCTGTCCATCAACATTGAGATTGACCACGTTAGACAGTTGTTGGCGACCAGATTGATCGGGCATAGGACTTCGACGACCAAGATCCCACAACCATGACCATATGGCAATATTCCAGCCGTAGCTTCCATTTGGCCAGCCTGCTAACAATCCCCCTGCAGATGCCCAATCCGACCACTAATGTAGCAGAACTCTAGCAAACGTTCATATGAAAACCTTGCCTAGTAATGCCCATTCAAAACCAAGCTAAGTCGCTTTCCCCGTAAAAGAGGTTTAGAAACATCGAGATAGACTCGCACCCTCATGAACTCGCCCCATTCACACTCATCATCCAGCAAATCCACCTCCAAAACCTTGGGAGATCATGAACACGCACCCAAAAGAGAGCTTCCGTCAGATTAATCTGTTGGGTTTGAAGCAAAACATCAAATTGCTTCAGTAAGACTAGTTGCTTGTCAAAAGACCATGGGCCATCACGTAAGATCCTCTCCTGATCTTTGACATCCTCAAACTCAGCAATAAGGAATTTGAACCCAAATCCTGCAACTGCATAACCCTGACTAGACACCAAATCTTCCTCAAAACCTGCTTGAAAGCCTCATTGTTACAATGTTTAGCAATAAGCAGCTGTACTATCAGGCACTTCTCACCACAAACTAAGTTTTCCTAGACTATATCATCCTCGACCGAGATAACTTCTTGCTCTTGCTCCGTGAGAGACAACTTGACATACAATGCTTCCAAATCGTCTGCCATGGAATAAAGAAAAAATGAACCGGCAATAGACAGGAAAGCCCTCTACTCATGGGAGACGAGAGAGGAAATTTCTTACTTCTTACAATGTTATGACTTGAATACTCTTTACAATTCAGAATCACACATTAGTAATTTTAAAAAATAATATTAGTACTTAAATAAAAGAATATGATAAAAATGATTGAATTTTAATAAGTTATTAATTACCATTTTATCGGCAAGACGGTCGAATGACCTTGAACTGATGCTATGGTGGATTGTCAAAGCCGTTCTATTCTGTACATTGATAGAACTTAAGTGCTACAGGAGAAATTAACAATGTTGAATATAATATTTGAAACCAATATAGAAGTAAATAAGTTAGAGGGAATAAATCTAGAATACCTAATAATCTGGACTTACAAAAAGATCACAACACTTCTTTCAAATGTCTAACTTCATTTTCCAAAAAAGGGACTAAACAGCCTCTTCCAACATCTCAAATTTCTTGAAGTGGTCATGACATCGTCCCTTGTGACGATGAAATAATGCAGTGATCAACTCATTCACAATTCGCACATTCTCGCTACGGCCAAAATTGAGGCTGAATTCATCCTAAGAAGTGAATTGCGTCAAAAATATGAAATCAAAACATCTCTAAAAAAATTTACGTTCGTATATAAACACACTAGTACACGACTCTGAATGTCATCATTAACCTCATTCGGAACATTTCTCCATGATCGCATATAAAATGGGGCATAATCTCATACTATTGTGCCGACATAGGAGGAAAGCGATATTGTACTATCATCCACTCCTCCTATGAAATTATCAGGAATGTAGAACTTAATTTTTTCGTGCCTTATATTTCTTTCCAAAGCAAGGCCACGTGTTAAGCCACGTCTGTGACATGACATGGCATCAACTAATATTTTTAAGATTATTAAATACAGTCCCCAAAATATTGAAATATAATTAATTTTCAAAAATATTTTCTTACTAGTAGGTGTCTACTGGCTGTCTGTTTTCTGTGTATCAACTTGTTCAAGAGCGGAGTCCTCAGTTGAGGAGTAGTGAAGGAGTTCGGGACTTGGGGGAAGAGGCACATTTCTTCGTTGTCGTTTTGGTGACATCCTTGAAAATGATTAATATTTTAAAAAAATGAGTATAGAATATTGTATAAAAAATGTATTGTGTTGTCACCTATGTAAATAAAATATTTAATACTTTTATTCTTCATCTCCAGATGTATTTTCTATGCCTGTTTCAGAATCGACTTCAATAACATCTTCGTCGTCGTCATCATCTTCTTCGTCTTCTTCCTCTTCAGACTCTTTTTCTTCTTCTTCTTCTTCACTTACTTCAAGAACTGAATGATCATTTAATACGGATGGGTTGAGATGTACAAATGGGACGTCATCTCTACATAAAGGGGTTAGTTCAAGTGCACCGAGGTCAACAAATAAATTAATATCCTCTCCATCATCCTGGTAGGCCTCTATAATCTAAGTGTCATCTTCATCTCCACTATGATCATGATCCGCTACCATTCCTGCATCATAGATATTCCGAGGAACAAGTTTTTGTATGACTCGCCAAGTTATCTCTCCACTATCTTCATCGGTTCCTTTCATTGGATCAGCCAAGTAATAAACTTGGGTAGCTTGACAAGCCAATATGAATGGATCATCTTTGTACCATTTACATGCAGTATTGACACTCGTAAAATGACTATCCCTATGTATCAAAACCTGACCACCGCCTATATCCCACCAATCACATTTAAAAATATATGTCGCATTTCCACCCAGATATTTTAATCCGATAATGTCACGTATGACACCATAATTGTCAAAATCATTTGTTCCATGACTTCCATGAGATAGTTATCATTCTCCTAAAAATTATTCAACACGTACCACCGAGTTTTTCCTAACTCTCCACTAATTAAGATGTATCACAGGGCCGTACATTCTAGGAAAACACTGATAGCTCACGAGGGGGAGGAGCAGCAAGATCAGCATTCCGCTCTTCATGATTAATTCATCTTTCAAGACCACGAAGATATAGAGAGCAAAATGTAAATCATTCATCGTGTATATAAGCATCTGCTATTGAACTCTCAGCACGGGCTTTATTTTAAACAGTGCATTTTAATCAACCCAAATATCTTTCAACTGAATACATCCAACGGATTCGCAATGGGCAACCTAATAGTACCTCCCAAGGTAAATGTGTTGCTAAATGGACCATTACAACAAAAATGATAGTGGAAAGATCTGCTCAAATTTACACAGTATAGTAGCAATGTCTTCTTCCATCTTTCATAACATATCTCAATTTACTACCCAAGAGCATAAATCCTTGTAAAACATGCAAAGTTCGGTTATGGCAACTTGTACATTAGAAATCAGTTTCCCACGAATTCCCACTTGTAACAATTTTTGCAAAAATACATGACAATCATGACTTTTTCAGTCCACTTATTTTCCAGTCATCAAGGCTCACGCATCAATCGAGATTGGAGGCATAACCATCTGGCAGCTTCCCATTTGCAAAAATCCATCCTCTCATCCATTGTCATCGTAAAACATGCATGCGGTTTAACCACCCTGTTGCCTTTCTTTCGCAAATGCAGATTATGTTTAATTCTCATTCTCTCAAGATCTTTCCTCATCTTAATCGTATCCTTCATCTTTTTGTTAATGTTCATCAATGTCTCCAGAATATTATCACAAATATTATTCTCTATGTGCATTAAATCCAAACTATGTGGCAACATGCATGATGGCTGTAAAGCCCCGGTCCCAGATGAGTGGGAGAGTTACCTTTTAACACTTAAAATCATATCTCATTGTACAAATATAAACTCAAATTCCTCAATTACTCATAGACGTCGTTGCTTTATACAATTTCCTTCAAAATAAAGAACTAAGAATACGACGAAGTCTCAAAAAAATGCCAACTTCCCAAGGTACTAAGTGAACAGAGCACAATGAAACTATTCAATAAAAAAATTCTCCAATAACAAGTACCCTCTTTGTATTTAATATACTATGCTCACAAAGCCTTACCCATGCTTCCTATTCTTGAACCTCCGTTGAAGTATCCAAAATATCTGAAAAATGTTGGGGAGATAAGGGATGAGTTATCAACAACTCAGTAAGCAGAGGACATATGCTAACGTGCAAACATGAGCATTTAAAAAGCACAGTATGTAGAACAAAATATTTTCCAAAGTGATCGCGCAGAACAAAACATGTTTTCAAAAGTAAAAGAGTAATGGTTTTAAGACAAGTAAAACCCAGAGTACTTTGGTATAACATAACCTGAACATCATCATCACATCAAAACAGAGCAGATACCATGTTTCACCCCCATGGTAGGGTTGTGCTAACCCAGGTGGCCAAATTGGGCAAAGACAGAGGTGAAATATTTTCCTTATTCTTCTCAGAGCCCCGAGTGTGCACACAAGAAAGACCACAATAAAACTACTTTGTTTCTAAAGTGGGTGCACTCAGAGATAGAGAAGTTGGTATCAACCCAAACAAAGCAGAGCAGAGACAAAGTCAGATACAAAATCAGTACACCATGCCAAAGGTTTTCAGTTGCCATATCAAAATAAAACAGAGTACCAAAACACCATTAGATCCTTCTCACATACTGAAAACAAAAGTCGAAGTATCTTTTTAAATCAATGCACAATTTTTCAGATTCTCAATATCGCTCTTCTTCAGATTTCAGAAACAGTATGACAAAATTTAGCTCATGTTTACACAATGCATGTCAGAAATTAATTTTCTTTTTTCGTACAGATTTCATGAGTAATGCATATAAGCGATCGAGGTTGGTTTTTCTCAAGTTCTCATTTCATCACAAAATATGCAAAGTTTTCAGAAAGTCAACCTCAGTCTCAATAATTCATATAAAACCTAGCATAGGAACCCCGCTTACCTAGACTTGTTAGCTTTCAAAAATTTCCTCAAAACTGCCAAACAAAAATTAATCGTCACCTATAAAATAATAACGTAATTTCTGTAAATTTTCAGTCGATCACTTACTTCAATATTTAAGCCTAAAATGCTAGAATCACATATTTTAATTCCTCAAAAACCTAAATTTTCAATCCCTAAAATATCATCACTTCCCAAATTCTTCAGTATCCCACTTGACCTTTGACTAAAATATTAAATTCTAACTTATTTACTATTGAAGAATTAAACTATCAAATTTAATACTAAATAAAACAATTATACCAAAATATTTTAAATTATATAACAACAATTATTTAATAAACTAGATCATAATAAAATTACAACATTATCGTTTACTTTTGAAAGAAAAACCTTACTTAATACCAATTTAGATTACTTAAAATATCTCTGTAAACATAAATATATTAGAGATTACTAACTCATATTAAAAGTTTAAAACACCTTAAAGCAACTTGTAGCTCAAAGGGTAATAATGTAATTTTATTTAATTAAAAAAAACATTACCCAAGCTTCAGAAGAAGCTTTGTTATTTGAAGACAAAAACTCATGTTTCGTAAAAGCAAAACAGCAATTTGTGTGGCAGAGGCTCACCAAGAGATTGAGAGCTCGATGGGCGGCGAGTTGGGCGGTTGTCTACGGTGGTGAGGGCAGTGGTTACAACAAAAAAATGGGCGGCTGAGCACGTGGGGCAGAAAGAGAGATGGGCGAGAGGAAGGGTGTTCGGCGTGAGGTAGGTAGAGGTAGCTCACTGTGAGGGAATGTGTGTGGCACTAGGTGCGGTGGTGGGTGGTGATCGTGACGAAGCACTGAGAGAGAGAGCAACACGGCGAGGGAGAGACGGAGAAAGAGAGAACGGAAACTCACCGTGAATGAAGGAGCTGCGTATGGTGTGGAGAAGAATGTGGTCGTCCCGACAACGTCGTACGTGCAGGAAGGAGTTGTGCAAAGAGCTGGGAAATGGACAGTGGTAACGTCGGTTGCTGGGTGGTAAAGTCGCAACCCATGGTGGCCGAAACGAAGTGCTCTGTTTTGATGAGCAAAAACAGGGGTCTTTGGTTCTCTATGCAGGTGGCTGCCGATCTTGCATGGGTTGGGCACGGAGGTGAAGGGCGGAGGCTTAAACGGTTGATAGTTGAGTGGGTCACGACGGCTTATGGAGGGGCAGACCAGGTTCATTGGGAAGGCGTCTGCGATGGCTTCACGCTGCATGCAACGCGATGCACGCTTCGCAGTGTAGGAAGGCAGAGGCTTCCTGTTAGGGGTTGTTTCTATGGTGGAAAGGAATGTGAAGTAGTAGAGATAGGCCGCGACTTGTTGGAGAAAGAAAAGTGTAAGCGGAAACCATAGTTTATCAAATTGATGAATTGCTAAATGTGAGTATATATATGTATATACGTATATCTATTACACAACTGTTGTCGTGAATGTTGCGGGGATAGGGAGGTTCATGCCATGGAGAAACGGACAAGGAAAACGCACTAGATGAAGCCGTCAGTGCGATGAATTGTGAAGTTGCCGTGTGAATAAATTGGTGTTTGAAACAAAACAAAAACAAAACCCTAAAGCTGAGGAGAATATAGTGGTATACGTGCATGAGACTGCAATCATGCGGTGCAGCAAAAAGAAAATCATAAACTCGGTTTTTAACGGTTTAAAAGACATGGGTGTGGGCTTGGGTCTTGGGCTTTTTCTTACGCATAAGCCCAAAAATATATAAAAATCAGGCTTGACTGGTCTGGATGTTACAATGGCCAATATGGCAAGTCAAAGAAAATACTACGCTTTGTCCAATTCAATTCTGCAGTGCCTCATTTTGTCTTGTTCTTTCTCCGACCTTTGCCAAAATTGTTCGCTCTAACTTTCTGTAACTGTTCCACTATCTCGTCCCCTGTCAACTCCTTCACTGCAGTTTTGTCCTCAACCCTCCCATCAAATTTAGCGTCTTCCCTTCGCCATGCATGATTTACTAACAGATACCGTTGGTGGCCCATGAAACACATCTTCTGCAAATATTTTAGCCACTCACTTTCAGTTTCTTTATTACAGGTATGACACACTAACTTCCCTTTCATTTCCAAACTCTGGGTATTGATTATCAAAGAATTGCCACGCAAGTGAGTCAGCTGGGTGCCTCATATATTCGTCATCCGCAACTCTTTTCTCCTTGTACCAGCTCATATCTTTAGCTTTTTTTTTTTACACATATATAGCCTTCACAATCTAGGTTTCAGCAAGAAATAAACCAAAATTTTCACCAGAATATTTTTCTTACCCTTCCACCTTGACTCTCCACATACCAAACAAGCCTGTATTAAGTATATAGTGTATAAGTATAGTCAATTAAATATATTACATATAGTATACTAATAATATTCTTGATCGATAATCACATATTCACACTATATAACAACTATATTATCAATAATATTATTATTAGATTATATAATATATAACAACTATTATATATTAGATTATAAATAATATATTATTTGGTGTAAATTATAAAAAATTATTCTAGAGACGTTCGAACATACCAATATAACTTTCGAATGTATCAAGAATGAAGTGACAAACGTTCAAATATAATAATATAATGTTCACATGTCTTGAGAATTAAGTGACAAACGCTCGAACATTAAAATAGTAACGTTCGTGTGGACATTTCAAATGAATCCATAACATATTTTCCTCTTGTTGCCTCTGTCGCAAACCGCTGCCAAATATGTCGCTATCGTCGTCAAACACCACCACAAACGTCACAAAAGAGGTAGGCATTCCTCTTTAGTGAAGGTTTCAGGGGTTTCCGAAACCCACGAGTTGCTAATGGCCACCATAAAAAGCTTTCTTGAAGTGTAGATTTCATTTCTACGATGGCTCTTAACCACTTTCATTGTGTTTGAAGTGCTAAGGAAATGGTTGAGTCAGCCATTTCTGTCTCATAACATTCGAATGTTAGACCTTTCAAGTGGGGAAGATGACATACACGTTCGCATGTTAATCAAATAATGCGCGAACGTTCTACAGTACGTGCCATTCGTAATGTTAGACCTTTCAAGTGGGTTTACACGTTCGCATGTTAATCAAATAATGCGCGAACGTTCTACAGTACGTGCCAATGTATATTTTACATTCGAACTTACGTTTGTAACATTCGCACTTATGATCGTTCATATTTTTAAGCAGCACATACGTTCGAACGTTAGTATTACGTGCAAACGTTATTTAACATTCATTGGAATGTAAAACCTTTCAGTTTTCAGAAAGGTCAGAAACGGTCGAACTAATAGTTAATGTAGATTTGAACGTCTTAATAAATACGTTCAAGAGCTTTCTTATGTGCAAATGTATTTTTTTTGTATGTTCAAATGTAATAATTTTCTGTTTATTTTATTAATACCATTCGAATGTATACTTGGTTTAATTTGAACGTGTTTTTGCCAGCATCACGATCGAACATAACTCATCTTACGTTGGAATGTTTATCCTAGAGGAAATTAATGTGCGAACATCAAGTCTAAAATGTTCAAACGTATAAGGTTAACGTTCAAACGTGATATTTTACATTCGAACGTATTTCCGAAATAATTTAGATTACAGTACATAATATAAATCATAATACTAATATTGCTTAATTTTTTTCTTTCTTTTAGGATATAACTCATCTTCTAACGACTAGGAAAAGGGGAGGGAAGCCAAGACACGTCTCGAATCGAGGTTCAAACAGTGATGTCCAAACAAGAAGTCCTGATCAATCAGTTTGACGAACTCATATGGGAGCATAAGAGCCTTAGAAACATGTTTACTACAAGAGGCTGGATGAGTATCTGCCCATTGAGGGGTAGCATATACCCCTTAATGGTTCGGGAGTTCTATATGGGGATGTGCTCTTTGCCTCAAGATGCATGTTCTCACACCGTGACCGGACGAGGTGTTTAGTTTGAGGTCTCTGTGGATTTTATCGCCGAGCTTCTAGGATCTGTCGCGTAGCTGAGACATCAATTGCAGGAGATGCTCAGCCTAGGGATGGATCCCGAGTAGATGCAGATGTAGGCACTTCTGCATCATCTACTGGCCCAGTTGACAGGTCCGAGGCTGAGGGTACTGATGAGGAGGATGACGACCAAGATGAGGCCTCATTGGGAGAGACCGAGAGCAGCTTGATAGGAAGAACTTCTTCAGCCAGGTACAACTCGTCTCTTTTTTCCACATGTTGCATCTTATTGTTGCAACAAATGTGGATCCTGTGGCACATAAAACCACATTTAGCTGGACTCGCACATAGTTCCTTATACGAGTGGCACGTTGAGAGTTCATCGACTTGCAAATTTATATTTTTTAGAGGATCCGTTACAAGGCGAGCATCATTTCCACAGATAACCTCCCATATGAAGTCATCATTACCTCGCTATTACTGGCCCAGAGTGTGCAACCCTAGGCGGAGGAGTGGCTGATAGAGTAGATAAGCCCCATCAACATGACCACACACTGTTGGACAAGGGAGGGGGCATGCTTGACGTCAGCCTGGCACTGTACCAGATCTTGTTCCTCCAACCCAGTGTGGGCCCAATGTTGCTCCCCATATTGGGAGTACTAATCAGCTATTGATGGGTGCATCTATGGGAGATACACGGTCTGTTTGGGTTGATGCGATGGTCTCAGATATTACTGCGCACATCGACCGACAGATCGCGTCAGTATAATAGAATGTCGCCCAGGTTGGTCATCAGTTATATATTCTAAATGAAAATGTCAACATATTGACTGAAAAATTTAATACATAAGTAAACAACTCGTACTGATTACTTTTCACTTTTATTGTATTGTTTACAAAATTTTATCATATTTTGTACATTATTTTTATCATATATAGTGAACAATATTATCTAATATATCTACTATTTTTTAATTTCAATTCTTAATCTTTTTTAATGTTAGCTTATCTAACTTTAATTTTAAATTAATGCACTTCAACTCTCAATCTTTTTTAATCTGAAATATTCAACTTTAATATTAAATCAATTAATATTTGGACGTGAATCTCTAATGTTCGAATATTGGCGCCAAAAATTTCCATGTTCACGCACGTAAGTAGCCTCAACGTTCGAATATCCAGGGCACGTTCTAATGTGAATACATATACGTTCAAACATAATGCAATTTCACAACAGCCTTTAGTGACGGTTTCCACAAACCGTCACAGAAAATGCTTTTTTGTAACGGTTTGGGGACTATCACAATTGTCAAACCATGCAAAAACTCATTTATGTTGTAGTGTAAAAATCTCACTTAATCAAACGTCTACCTCACTTGCATAGAAACCAAGCCTCATAGTGTTGATGAGTCCCAAGTTATGCCAGCATTAAATGTTTCCATTATGTAGACCAGAGCAGATGATGTCATTGGCATTGACGAACAAAATTATACATGTTTTGCCATATATTTTTCAGCGCCCTCATCCAAGCAACTCTCCCTTCTTGACGTACCTCTATGGAAATTAATCCTTACTCTCTCCCTTTGAGTTCGCCCTGAATCTTCATCTCCTTCTTCCGGTGATTTTTCGGGTCTTCATTCTGAAGTTTGCAAGGAGTTCGAGGCCCTGTCTACCATCTAATCATCATCGACTCAGCAAAGATTTGGCAGCTACGCCAAAGTTCAATCGAAGCCAATCAACCATGACATAAATCAAGGAAAAGCTTCTGTACTGGTTCAGGTCGAATCTGAGTCTAGCAATATTTGACCCAAATATAAATCAAGGAAGTCCTTCTAAAGTTCTAAACATGATCGGGGCTTCGAAAGTTAAAAGTATTAGGTCTACAAAGAAATCTTACATAATTTTTTTTACACATTGACGTGATTTAATGTAATACGTTATATTTACTTTATAATAAACAGAGTTTTATAGTCTAAGGGTTTATATTAAACTATTTCAATATATAAACTTCCTAATGTATAAGTGTTAGGGATAAAATGTGCTAGACTCAACCCACCAAATGACCATCATCAAGACCAAGAGGGAAGAGAAGGGAAAGACAAGACAAGACAAAGGCTGATGCAAGGGAAGTAAAGTCAGGCACGTAAAGGAGAAAGGTGGAAGGGACATAAAGCTGACATCTGATCACCAACTACTCCCAAAAGCCTCAATAAAAGGGGTTTTCCTAGCAAAGACAAGGGTACTTTAGGACAACCTTTAATGGCTTTTTCGGAAGATCTCTTCTACCTTAACCCAATAGACTCTAGAGATATATCTTCTCTAGGCAAAAGGCTCATCAACCTCCAATATATTGTAAGATACAAGAGACTATGAAAGACTATAAAGTCACCCATTATAGTGGATGTTTCCTTAAAACACCCTGTGGATGTAGGCTTTAAGTCAAACCACATAAATTTATGTGTCTCTATCTTATTTATATATATTTATTATTTACTACCATGGATGTACTCAAGCACGCCGTATTGACACACGAGCCACTATCGTGGGTCGAGGATGGCTCCTCCTTCCTTTTCGACCAGCACAAAAATAGGCATTACTAGTTGGTACCAACTTATTCTTTGCAAAGGAAATGGATGAAGGATGATTCCCCGACTCACAAGATTGTCTCCAACGAAGAAGCAGATAAGTCCCTTAGTTTTTTGTTTGCTATTCTTATTTGGTTAGCCTTGTCAAAAACAGAAAGAAAGAAAAGAGGAGCGCCCGGCTAGTGCATGGCGTGTACTGCTCACATCGAGAGTGCACTTTGCATCCCATGCACCGTGTGCATGAAGCGTGCACAACTCCGTGCACCCAGGGGCTCATGTTGGCAGGCATGAGGGTCGCCACCTCCTCTGTACGGTATAGGCAAAGTCTGGTTGCCATAGCCAGACGTCCAGACAAACCTGATAGGACACAAAATCTTACACCTAAGTGCCTCGATTAAATCAAAAGGCACTCCCAAGTACTATTCACCCGGGAAACAGAAATGTAACATTGCACCATATAATCTTACATATTCGTCTGAGACTAATGGTGCAATTCGTTTCTCAAAATCATACTCCTAAGTGTCTTAAATAAATAAAAGGCAACTTTGTCATTATAGTTGATAGAAATCCAGCTATGCTAACAGACTAAAACCTAATATGTTACTTGACTCGTGAAATCTTTATGGAATTTTACGACGTTCCTAAATTCTAAAGAAATTCATTCATTGATTTTCTTGCGGGCTGTTACACCAAATATCGTTGAAGGACCAAATATCCTTATTTTTTTATCATTTAGTCATCCTAATTGATAAGGTCGATATGCCTCATTGTTTTATGACTTCAAAAGCAACATATTGAGCTACGCATTCCTTCAAATGGTGTTTGTGTATTTTTTTTTCCACCCTTATATATTTTGCTTTATAATGTAATGGCCGGAAAATTAGTTATTTAATAGTATTTTTTATTTATTTATATTACATAACATAATTGTTGTTAAAAAAATTCGAAATATGTAAAACTAACAAGTTTGAACATTAATACATCATGTTTAAATGTTATATGTGGCACCTTAGTCACAAATTAACGACATTCTAGACAAACAAAATATATATATATATATATATTTATATATTTAAATTTCGAATCTTCTATTCTAATGTCATTCTTTCATTCTTCCAATACTTTCCACAATTGTCCCAACATAATAGTATATGTTCGAACTTTGGCTATATCGAACATTTGTACATGATGTTTTGAATGTCTAAAATGATGCTAAATTAATTACATTAGAATATATAATGTAGTGTTAGCATCACAAAAGCAGTGTTCGAATGTAAATCTTATACATTCGAAAGTTATTAAAAATTTCCAATTTTTAGTGATGGTTATAAATTAAAATGATCACAAAATACTATCATTTGTGATGGTTTTATGTTCGTCGCAAAATAAAAACCATCACAAAAAGACAATTTTGTTGTAGTGCATGCCCATGGCCACTGGTTCTGTTGGAGTTCCAGCATTCTCTATATTTGCAGTTGCAAGCATGGAGAATGGTTGGTTTCATAAATATTCCAAAAATCTTGATAGTTTGAATTAATAACTTTAACTCATTCCAACCCTTTTTTTCAAAACTAATCATCAAAAATCATTTTTCCTTTCCATAGCTACAATTTGCAACTTTTATTGACCTCCTAGACACAATTAATAAATGGATCCATAAAAGGTCAACCCGCAATTACCCATTTAAATTTTATTTCAAAATTATAATTTTATTATTGTCGGATTTTAATATTGGCATTTCTACATATGCTTATATTTTTTTATTATTGTGATTGTGATTTTAGAATTATACTCATATTTGTCATTGTTCAGATTATAATATTGGTTTTATTATAGTTAAAATCTGAAAAATATTGATATTTTTTTTGTTATTAGAAAATCTTATTAGTTTTTTTGAGATATTGTAGTTATTAATAAATATTCATTTTAACTTTTATGTGAGACAATGTGAATCGGGTTAAATTGGTTATGTGGGTCATTTCAACCCATTTACTTAAAATGAATTGAAATGGCTTGTGTCGTGTTGATCAATTTCTAATTAGTTATTAAATAGGTCAAAATGGGTCGTATCATATTACTAGTTATTTAAATAGGTCGTATTAAGGTTTAAAAGTCTAACATGTTTATCTTGACGGATCGTGTTTTAGTTGACTCATATAGTACTCGAATGTCCATAACATTACATGACCCATGAACACGAATTGTCATTCCTAAACACAACTGCTTATTTGGCTAGATTAAATTTACTAGCGAAGCCAGTGCCTAACAATATGGTCGTATGGCCCACGATGATGACATTGGCATTGATACGGTGTTTCAACATATAATATGTAAATAAAGGGAGAGACATAAATTTACAATGTTTGACATAAACTCCTATGTTCACAAGTCGTTTGTAACACCCGAGTTCAATCTTGACCCAAACCCATAGAGACGCCAACCAGTTAAAGAAAACAACATCGTTTTTTATATGAATTTTATTTTTATTTTTATTTCTTCTTATCTTCTCTCCCCAACCCCGACGGTTTCCTCTCGTTCTTCTTTTCCTCAACAATTTTCCCTTCCGTTATCCACGTCCTTATTTCTCTCAACAATTGCTCTCCCTCGTCCCTTTATCTCTCTCTCTGAGCTTGAACGACCCCGAAACATGGTACTCTCTCCTCCACGTCAACCCCAAAACAGCAAGCCTGCTCACACATATATATAGAGATGGTCCCTCCGTTGCACATCTGCCGACTCCCATCCTCCATGTCCAGCAACCACAACCTTCCATACTCCTCCACTTTCAGCAGCCCCAAGCAACACACAAACCACCAAAGCCATGCTCCACATCCCATTGTCAAGACAAAAACCACCGTGGAAAAGCCCGGCCGTGCGCCACTGCCCCTGCACCATCAATTCACGCTGCGACACCGTGAGCCAACAAAAGCATTGCCTTTGTTTTTACTCTTCGAAACAGAGCAACCACTGCACCATTAAACAACCCTGCAAGGCGCTGCCTCAAGCTGGAACCACCCCAATCAGCTGTCTCTCTCATTCTCTCTCTCTCACACACACACACACTCTGGCTCTCTACCGTGAGTTACACAAATCTTTGTGGGTTCCACCTGATCTATTCACCATCGACCACCACAGACAAAGACCTCATCAGCCCAGAAACTACCGGCCACTAACTCTTCATCAGATTCTCATGTTTCCGGTAAGCCCCATCCACCGATCACTTCCTTTTTCTCTCAAATGTTCTCGGTCTAAAAGCACAAATGAATTCTTCTCTCAGAACTTTACAGTTACCCATAAGGAACACCACAGCGAGCTCGATTCTGTCCAGCCACTAGATCTGCCATTGCACCAGCTTCGTCGCACAGTTCCTTTTTCTCTCAGTGAGTATGTTGCGCGATCCTCCCTCCTTCAGTCAAGGTTCTTTATTTTTTTTCTTTCATGCCGTCTGTTTTAGGCTATGTTTGGATGACCAAGTATCCTCAACACTTTCCAAGTATTCTCATACTTTTGAAAATACTTCACATACCAAACAACTTAAAATACTCTCAATGGGACCCACAAACTCACTTCAATCTCTACTCATAATTATTCACAAACATTCTATAATACTTATCACTATTATATATAAATAAAAAATAAAATCACTATAATATATAAATAAAAAATATTTATCACTATAATATATAAATAAAAAATAAAATCACTATAATATATAAATAAAAAATAAAATCACTATAATATATACATAAAAAATAAAATCACTATAATATTTATCACTATTAAATATAAATAAAAAAATCATTATAATATATAAATAATAAAAAATCACTATAATATATAAATAAAAAATAAAATCACTATAATATTTATCACTATTAAATATAAAAAAATCATTATAATATATAAATAATAAAAAATCACTATAATATATAAATAAAAAATATTTATCACTATTATATATAAATAAAAAATAAAATCGTTATAATATATAAATAAAAAATAAAATCACTATGATATATAAATAAAAAATAAAATCACTATAATATTTATCACTATTAAATATAAATAAAAAATAAAATCATTATAATATATAAATAAAAAATAAAATCACTATTATATATAAATAAAAATAAACTACTATAATATTTATCACTATTATATATAAATTAAAAATAAAATCACTATAATATATAAATAAAAAATAACATTACTATAATATTTATAACTATTATATATATAAATAATATCATTATAATATTTATCACAATTATATATAAATTAAAAATAAAATCATTATACTATTTATCATTATTATATATAAAAGTAAAATAAAATCACTACAATATTTATTAATATTAAAAAATCACTATAATAAAATCATTATAATATTTATTACTAAAAATAAAATCACTATAATATTTATGAGACCCACATATTTTTCAACTACCTACTCAAAAGTCAACAACTCAACATACTTCACACATCCAAATAACTCAAAATACTCTCAATGAGATCCACAAACTCTCTCCAATCTCTACTCATAGCTATTCACAAACATTCTCAGCACTTCTCAACACTTTTCAACACCCAGACGTACCCTTAGCCTTTCCGAAATAAAACAAAGAATACTCCAGATTTGTGAAGCCTCATGACCTTGCTACCCTTCTTTGGTGTCACGTGTTCCCCGACTTTTGATTTTAAAAATGTGGATGTTGTAGCTTGGGTTTTTGTTTAGTTGTTTTATTTCATTTTCGACTTTGAGTTTGTTGGGCTTAGTTACAGCTTTTCGTTAATTAAACTCCTTGTTTTTATAGAAACCTATTTTTAAACAAATTATTTAAGAGTTTTTTTAATAATATATTATTTAAGTGTTAAATTAAGATTTGAATATCTATTTAATTATATAAAAGCCAAGTTTTAACTTCCTACTTGGCATTCATACAGCAAGTTTTATATAATTACACGATAAAACAGACAATCCTATGAAAAAGAAAAAAAAGGAGCCAACACGTTTTTTCAAAAAACCTTTTTGTTTGAAAAAGGAACTCCTTTTAAACGTACAGATTTCTTGAATCGGCATCTCCTCCATTGATCCATGGTTTAGGGCTTATTCTTGCATATCTCGATTGCTAAATATTAACAAGTAAACAGTCAAATATCTGTGAGCCGAAGTAAATTACGGTTAAAGAACTCCACAATAAAACAATAAAATTATTCTATGTGAAGAAAAACCCAATTCTGTGAGTTGTTGGTAGTCAAACCTTTTAGTGGTTTAAACAAATCTGTAGAAAAGAATATTTTGTATGTTCGTTTTATGACATTATGTTTATCATTTTTGCTAATTTTTCTTTCGGTTGTGATACATGATATACATCTCATTAATTTCACCATCTAAATATACCCAGTAGACAGATAAATTTCATGCATGCATGTGTGGAATTAATTTGGTGGCCTCACCTTTTTGTCCGGTTCGGCTTACCAAGTTTTTCATTTTCGGAACTGATTTCTAGTAAACTTGGGTTAACATCCAAACAACGTCTTCCAATCGGTTAACCAAGTAACCCAAATGCATGATAAAATAACTGATTGAAAGAATAATCGTCTTTCACGACACCGATTGAGAAAAAAAGAAAAAAAAAGGGGGTTCAAACCATACACATCTTGGAAAATTACTTTTCTTTCTTTCACTTTCTTCTCCGCTCACTCTCTCTCAAATCAATGCCACTTCAACCACGAGGCCAAGCCACTGTATATTTCAACATTAAATTGTGCTCCAGGGGTAGAGTTGTGACCAATTTTTGTTTCAAATGCTATAACGGTTGGTGATTTATTGTTTTCCAGAATGTTAATTTTGGTTACTTGCAAATGCATTGTGTAACAGCCAGCTAGAAATTCATTGGTGGAATTTCTATTGACTTTAGGAATCTCGTGAAAATCTCATAAATTTTTACGAATCACCCAATCGCATAGGTTTTAGTCTGTCAACATAGTCAGTGTTATCACTCACTATGGTGCTAGAAATATGAGTTTTATTTATTTGAGGTGGTTAGAAGTATCAAAATGTATTATGGTCTACGCCATTAGACTCAGTGGATTATTTAGGATTTTATGGCGTAATAGCCTATTTTCATAATTCCGGACGAAACGTCTATTGAAAATTGTGAAATTATTTTAGGGGCACTTCGAGGTTGAATTTCGGTAAAAAAAATTTCATTGTAGGTTAATATGAATATTTAGGAATTTTTAGTATGAAGTTTAAGATTCACTTTTTCGGAGTGAATAGTAACCTCGGTAAGCACACCAATTGCAGTGTTTCAAAATAACAGTGTGAAATGTCTAAATTAGATTAGAGAAATTTTATTTGGACACTTGGCAAGATCTTAGCCACACTTAGTGAATAATATTAGACACTTGGCACCATGAGGAGCGTTTGATGGATTTGAAGGAATCAAGCTGTGAAATCATGCCACTTAAACAAAACTTTGTTTCATCTGCTCAACCAAATTGTGCTAGACCAAAGAGTATTTCAATCCTAGTAAAATCCTAAATGGTGGGAATCCAATCGAAATCAAAAAAGCATGGTTGAAATCGGAACCCTAAACGATTTCCCCAAAACCCTAAATTTAGCGTCTAAACATTTTCTAATCCGATTTCTAGCATTGTGTTTAATCACTTGATTAAACCACTTCCACAAGCTATTAATCCTTCAAATTTGTGTTAGAACATCATTATCCTACCTTGTTAACCTTGAAAAATTGATTGGAACAAGTGATATTGGATTTGGGCTTGATAGCAACCCAAACCCTCTTTAAACCCCAAAATTTAGGCCCATTCGGTTTAGGCCCACTAAGGCCCAAGCAATTGACCACATTAGCATTGTTTCATGGCTAAGTTTTGTACCCCCACTTGGCTGGCCAGATCTTTACAAGAAGGGCCTAGAAGGTTCTTGAAATACAAAGCTAAAGGTCCACCTCACTCTTTCACTCTTACACTCCATCTTGAGAAAATATCTTAGACTGATTTTTATGAGAAGAAAAGGCCAACACTCAACCTTTTCTTCAGTCCTATCACTTTCCATAGCTTGTGTAAGAGGCTCTCCAGTCCACTTCCCACGAAAAGCAACTCTCATTTACACTTTTTCTTCATAGAACACAAAAGACACTCTCGGACAGTTTTTCGTACCTCTTTTGAACGCCTGTTTTGAAACTTTTGTAAGTGTTTTCTTGCAAAGTTTCCTTCATGAAAGTTGTTTCTTTTGGAGTCTAGTTTACGTGTATATCTTATTCGTTCCATTTGGAGATTATTTGTTTGGTCAAAAGTTGTTTAGACCCCAAAAAGGTCATTCTGGACGATAAACTGGAGAGTGTGTTATATTTTGGAGTTTTTGACCAAGCTAATGAATAGATCTTGGTCCGAAATTTTTATGGAGTACTGTTAAAATTTGTATATGATTATTGGTTGAGGATTTGTTGCATGATTAAAATTTTTGGTGAAATATTTTATTAGGTCTAGAAACTTAGAAACTGGAAGAGGAAAAACAGTTTCTGTTTTGAGAAAGTTTAAATCTTTTATGGTTTAATCTTATTCCAATGGCTTTAATATTTTTATTGGAAGATCCTAAGCATCTTAAATACATGTTACAATGTTATTTTCAATATATTTTATGTTAGTTTCGAAGATATGAAATTTTATGCATTGAGATATTTGGTTAGGCCAAAGTGATGATGTTCTTGGCTAAATTTATGTTTTGGGTGATGTTTAACCATGTGATCTTGAGTTTGAAGCTTGGATCTATTTTAGGACACCTTTTTAAACCATGTGATGTTTTGGTTTGAAGATTCCTTCTTTATAAGTCATGGATCAAGAGGTTGATCAAAACCAGTTAGAAACAAAATTATGTTTTGAACTTAAAAGAGAAACCAAAAAGTTCAAGTATGGTTTTAGTGATTTGATGACTTTTGTTCATGATTCAAAACATGATTATTCTTAGGAATATGTTATGAGTATAGTAGAAGAAAAGTTTTGGTTTAATCATGAGTTTTGAGATTTGAAAGAATTACAACAAATAAAAGGAAATAGCCTTTGTAAGTTTCGGCCCTATAGAGTTTTAATGGTTGTATTTAGTTTTAAATTTTTTTCTGAATTAATATTTGAGTTTAGGACAAAATCTACATAAGGTATGTAAATTTTGGTGATTTTTAGAGTTAGGATGCAAAATCCTTAAGTTATGGGTAAAATTGTCATTTTCCCACATGTAGAGGGTAAAATGGTAATTTTACTCTAAGTTGATATTTTTCCATATTCCTAATTGTTAGTGATTAAGTTTTAATTTTTAGAAATTACTACTTTCAGTTTCTCGTGATCGCACTTGAGTTTTGTCTCGAAGCGCAAAGATCGAGATAAGTTAGCTTTTAACTTACTATCAGTTTAATGTGTATGGGTGATAAGTAAGGGAACTAAAGTGTATGTATGCATGTTATCATTTGTGCCATGTCAAGTCATTACATATTTATCTGTTACACAGAATTTATTCTGTCATGAATTATTCATCTATTACACAAGATATTCTGTCACGTATTGCTATACATTGTAAGTATGTCATGTTAAGTTAAGTATGCCATCTGTTATATGTATTTCATGTCACATAATATTCACTGTCACATGTTACGCCATGTTAAGAAATGTTGTTTGTTACGTGGTATGCTATGTTACAAAATGTTGCCTGTTACATGTATGCCATGTTATGAAATATTGTTTGTTAGATTTATGTTTCAAAGTATGTCATGTCTGTCGTCTTACGTTCATGTCACGTTATGCTATGTCATGACTTCTGTCTTTTATGTCACGTTCATGTCATGTCACGTCACGTTACGAAATGTCATGTATGCCAGTTAAGTCATTCATGTCAATCACGACCCTAAGCGCTAGGTATCCTAGTGGAACTCCTTTGTTCATGCTGGAGTGTCTAAATAGGTGTGAGATTCTCTGGGTTGACGAAATACAGTCAACAGGTTGCGAATGGGGCCTATTAGCTGGTCACCGGAGCGTGCCAGGCACTAACGCCGATGATGCCACACATTATGTTACGTGTGTCCACAGCAAGTGTGGCACAAACAAATAAGTCATGGGACCACAACAACTGTAGAGCATACACTACGTGAGACACAGTAATTGTGACACGTAGAATACGTGGGGCCACAACAACTGTGGACTACGTATTAACGCACTCGCAGCTGGTATAGAAACGTGTGATGTGATGCGGTAATCGGCAGGGACACACGGCTGAAGGGGACCTGTGTAGCACCCATATGGTCACTTTAATGATTAAGTCTATTGAATAAGATTCCAAGTTCATGCATTTCACGTTCAAGTCATGTTTTACGTTATGTTATGTTCAAGTTTACGTTCACGCAATCATTGTAATCCCATGAGACAAGAATATGTTTCAAGTACATGTTATGTTATGTTCACGTTCATGTTATGTTCCAAGTTCACATTTATGTTATGTCATGCTCAGGTTCATCTTATGTTCAAGTTCATGTTCAAATTATGCATGTTCACGTTCATGCTATGTTTCAAGTCCATGTTATGTTTCAAGTCACGTTCATGCTAAGCTTCAGTTTCAGTCTAAGTTATGCCAGTTATGTTATGTTGTATGTCAAGTTATGCTATGATTACTTATAATTTGATTATGCGTTTATGCTTTTACTGTCATGCATGCATCATTAACCTGTATGAAAGTTTCCTATTAACTTGCTGAGATTTGTAATCAAATCTCACTGTGGTAGTCACAACTACCATTCCCCCCGAATAGTAGATTTTGTTACAGGATCTGAAGGAGAACTGGGAATCGACCAACTGGAAATGGTCGACTAAGCAACAGTGCGACGTAGATGGTAGTACAGTAGTTACCTCATGTTACTACTTGTATTTGTGGAGTTCAATCTCCAACACTCTTTTGATCACAACCATATGGACTATTATTGTGATCTTAGTTGTTTAGTATGTCATTAAGTATGAAGTATGTTTTAAGTATTTGGGATATTTTAGTTTGGTGCATAGTATTGCTAAAAAAAATTATCCGCTGCGAATATTGCATAATGCTAAATACATGTTAGGAATATTGCATCTTATATGTCATGAACGGGGGCAGGTAATCTTGTGTTGCATGTCTCGACGCTTCAAATGTCCGTCCGATCCCAAGCGGAATTTGGGGGCGTCACACATTGGTATGCATTGATATATGGCAATCGTCAGATTGTGGTATTTTACTTTGATTTTTTGAACTTTAATGGCTCGCAATGTCCTTTCTGCAATAGTTTGTTCTAAAATGAACTCCATGGTATTGGATTTTTAATCCTGCTTGAGTAGTATTAAAGCAATAAATAGTCAGAAATCAATTTTGTCTTCTGCAATTTTGTCTTTTGAAATCATGGGTTTTGTCTTTTCAAAATGGTTCCCTGGTTCCTTCTTTCAAATAATACATGCATATTGTTGAAATTGTCCCCAAACATGGGGTGAATGAACAAAGTAGATTGACTTTTTGTTTCCATTTGTTGGTTTTCTTTTCCTGTTCGTTGCTTTTGTTATTTAAACATTTTTTAAAAATTATAGATTTTTTTAATGTTTGCTGGTTTTTTTTTTCCTTTGGGTTTGCGTGTTGTGAGTTCAGTCTTTGGGTCTTCTCTTTTTAGGATTTTTGTAAATGCATGTTTTATAAAATGTAAAATATTGGTGTTGTTTGATAGAAGGGAATCAAAACAGAAGAAAATCCTAAAAGATTAATGCTACATATAGTCGTGGAGTGCGCAAGTACCGCGTAGTCGTTTTGAAAAAGAGTAGAGTCCACTATATATTAAAAAATTAATTTTTTTATGTGGGTCTCATACTTATTCATTTTTTCTCAAAGTAATTGCATAACGCTTGAGTACTCACGACTGCAACTATTATTTTTTTTTATTTTTATTATCATTAGCAAACCATAAAGCTTTTCAACACGTCAAGAGATGGGTAATGGTATATTTATAATTATTTTATAAACATTTTATAATTCATATTATTCTAAAGTATGCTCAATTTGATAGAGATCATGTTGTAAACTAATTGTAATTTGATCAATTATATTAACTTATGGTCTATACCAATCTTAATAGAGGCAATGTGCCCTTTATGTCTGGATCAATGTCGTCAATACCATATATCTTAAAACCTGCATTTACATGTGTAACACATACCATATATCTTAACACATACCTTTGACATGACATTCTAATTCTGTATTTGGCAATGTTTCTGCTCTAACCTTACCACAGGTGTAAAATCGTGGTCTCTATTTTGGTTTGTACCAACTTCTCTATCTCTGAGTTCACCCACTTTGGAAACAAATTGGTTTCTATGATGTCTATCTTGTGTGTACACTCGGGACTCTAAGAATAATAAAGGAAATATTAACTTATGTCTTTGCCCGGTTTGGCCACCAGGGATAGTGCAACCATACCACACGGGTAGGTCTCTGTTTGGATATAACGCTCTGATACGATATGATATAATATGATATGATATAATGATAATATTCAATTATGTTATGCCAAAGAATTTTTGAATATGAATGTTTCTGAATTGTCACTCATATTTTGATAACATGTTTTGGTTCCGCACTCTAACATTAAAAATGTTTTGCACTGCATTCTGAATTTTGTGAAAAAACTCATGTTTACATATTAGTATATGTTCTCTACTTACTGAGTTGTTGATGACTCACCCTTTATCTCCACAATATGTTTCAAATGTTTTGGATGTTTCAATCGAGGATCAAGAATATGAAGCATGGGTAAGGCTATATGAGTATTGTGGATTAAGTACAAAGATGATACTTGATGACTGGAGAATTACATTCACTAGATTTGTTTTGTTTTGTTTACTTGGGTTATTGGGATGTTTTGATGACTTTGTGGTGTCTTAAGATTAATTATATTGGAGTATTTGATTTGAAACAATGAGTTTTATAGAGAATTTGCATTATATATATTATGTGGTTGAGAGATAATTTTAGGTGACAGTTAGTAACTCTCCAGCCCATTCTGGACTGAGGCGTTACATCGTTTGAGGGCAAAATCTATTATATTTGGTGATTTTACAGTTTTTCATGACTTTATATAGCTTTCAATATAATGAAAAAAATATATATATAATGGAGAAAATATGATTGAGAAAAGGTTGAAGAAAATGTCATCCTTAATAGAGATCTAGAGAGAGTGAAATTGAGGAAAATAAATCATTGTTTTTTTATTTTTACTTTTTTATGTAGAGAAATTTGGAAATTCGTTGAAATTTTCTTTCATAGAAGGATCATGCTACAGCTCTTGCTGGAGGCTCCCGTTGGGAGCTATAGCATATATTTACATGTGTTTTTTTAAGTTATTTTTTATATAGATTTTTTTAATATTTTTAAAAAATAAAATAAATTTAGAACATCGTTAAAAATACTTTCTTATAAAAAAATAAAAAATAAATTATTAAAAAATATTTCCTTAATCACAAAATAAAATAAAAAAATCATAAAAAAATATTTTTTATTTTATTTCGTGATTAAGAAAATATTATTTAGTAATATTATGATTTTTTTTATTTTTTAGAAATATTTAAAAACTTTATATAAAAAAATTAAAAAAATATACATAATAAAATATAATAAAATACATTAGAGGTCCAGCGGAAGCCCCAACGGGAGCTCTGGCATTTTCGTTCGTAGAATTCTCTATAATTTTTTGGAGTAGTCGAGTCCAACCTGCTTTCACGTTTTACCTTTTTGAATATCACTCTTATCACTTTTTGAATATCACTCAATCACGTTTGACTTTATGTCTTTCTTGTCTTTCTTGTCCATTATTGGATAATTTTTCTTTGTTGGATGGTCGTATTCAATGGTTTTGTGTGACTTTCTTTCACTATACTCCAGCCTGCATTATTACTAGTCAGTACGATCGGCTGTTTAATAGTTTAATCTTATAATCACGATCTGTTTCAGCACTACCATTCTTGATCAAGCAAAACACTCGTCCCCCTCTCTCTCTCTCATCAAGCTTCCAAAAAAATGAACCTGCTTCTGCTCCTGATCGTGATGACGATCTTCTCCCTCCTCTTGAAACTCCTGCACTCAGTTTTATGGTTGCCGTGGAGAATCCAAGACCATTTCCGCAGGCAAGGCATACGAGGTCCTCCCTACCGCCCTGTTGTCGGAAACACATCGGAGATTCGCCGGATGTATGCCGAAGCTCAGTTGAAGGCCATGTCTTGGGACGACCACGACATCCTTCACCGGCTAAGTCCATACCATTCCGAGTGGTCGGCTGTGTATGGGAGGACGTTTCTGGATTGGTACGGGTCTAAGCCCAGGCTGGCTATCACCGATCCTGACATGATAAGGGAGGTCCTCATGAACACCAGTGGATCATTTGAGAGTATTGACCCTAGCCCTCGGATTAAGATGTTCTTTGGACAAGGAATATTTGCATTGAAGGGTGAGAGATGGAGTCTTCACAGAAGAATCGCAAACCAAGCTTTTAAGATGGAGAAAGTTAAGGTAAGTTTTCAATACCAATACTAGTATACTTCGTATTCGATCGTTTTGATCTTTTTTAGTAAACTATAATTCATTAAATATTATAATAATCATTTATGCTTTGTATATTCATTTAATGGCAGGGTTGGGTGCCAGGGATTGTGGCTAGTACTAGACAGATGCTCCAAAAGTGGGAGGAAGAGAGAGGAGGAAGAGACGAATTCGAGATGGAAGTGCACAGAGAATTTCATAACCTTTCAGCAGACATAATATCTAGAACTGCATTTGGAAGTAGCTTTGAGGAGGGGAAGAGGATCTTCATGTTACAAGAGCAGCAACTACGCATTGTCTCCCCAGATTATAGAAGCGTCTACCTTCCTGGTTTCAGGTGATCAAGTAGTACATGTTCAAGATTCTCATCATTGGCTTACCTTACTATTCTGAACTTTTCAAAAAATGTGATTTAATTAGAACCGGAGTACTTGTACCCAAGTCCTCTAGCTTTTATTTGACTTGCTATTTATTCCCTATTCGATGAGAATGATGCATGGTCTCTCCATGTACTCCTGGAGTACCGTACTATTCATGAAAGTCTAGTGATTTTGACAAATGAGTTTGTTCTATATTATATGGACTATTTGCCTTCAATGAACAAATAACAATAAGGCATCGTTTGGTTACACAGTTTAGATACGATGAGATATTTTGTTAAAAATTGAATAAAATATTGTTATAATAAAATTTTATAAAATTATTTTTGTTTTAGAATTGGATAAAGTTGAATTGTTTATTATATTTTGTGTGAGAGTTTAAAAAAATTGTAATCATGATGAGATGAGATCAGATGAGATAGTTTGATTTTTTGTGTAACCAAACCAGGCCTAAGGTTCTTTATCCTGGATCTTGTTATCTCCGATCACACTAATTGATACCACATATTTTAAGTGGCCTAATAAGTCTACAATTTAAATATAAAACTACTTAAAATTTGATATATCAGTTGGCCGTAGGACTTATAAGGATGATGAAAGTCACAATGAAAAACATCAATACTTGTGAATTAATGATTTATATACATACGCACATTTGTAGGTTTTTGCCCACTAAGAATAATAGAGAGGGGTGGAGGCTTGAGAAAGAATCACGAGAATCCATCCAGACGCTGATAGAGAACAATAAGAGAAAGGGGGGAGAAAGTTCAGAAACTTTACTTGGTCTCTTGCTATCTTCTCACAAGAATCACGATGGTACAGAAGAGAAATTAGAGGTGACAGAAATCATAGATGATTGTAAGAATTTCTACTTTGCAGGAAAGGAAACAAGTGCTAATCTTTTGACTTGGGCACTCGTCCTTCTAGCATCTCATCAAGAATGGCAAAGTAAGGCACGGGAAGAAGTCTTCAAGGTTTTCAGAGATAATCTACATCCCACAGCTGAGAATTTAAATGGCCTTAAGATAGTGAGTTCAAATATTCCTCACTTAATTTCTTGCCCATTGTTGTAGCATCGACAAGCTTTCATTTCATTGTTAAGCATTTTAAAGTTGATGAACATATCGATAACACTATTTTGCATCTTCAATTAGAATTGATTCATTTTACATTATTATGCATAAAGGATATATATATATATATATATATATATACTCTATATATATAAATTAGATAATAGTTTTGTTAACGTCGTGTTTCGTACGCCTTTGGGTCAAGTTCCAGCAACCCAGGTCTTCAGAACTGGGCTTGCAAAAATAGAAAAGAAGGCAACTGAGAAAGGATGGCCTTGAAGCCGAGGAGTCTCTGATGCCAAAGTCAGTAAAATCTCTTGAAAGTTTGTAAATAAGTAAGAGAGTCTAAGAATCAGAGAGAGTCTCTCATACCTGGGAGTTGCTATTTATACCGGGAGTCTGGGATGGGGACAGATCGTGTCTGTCCCTATGGAGTCCGTGTCTATTGTATTGTTCCTTTTATCAGAGTCCTTTAATGCAGAGTGACTCTACAACAGCGTCATTAATGAGGAGTGTAGCTCGGGTAGTGAAGTCATTAATGCGGTGTGGTTCCCTAATTTGCCAAGTCTTCAGTGGACCGTCGATGTTCCAATGTTAGAGGATCAAGGGTTCTCCGTCTTTTCCGTTCTTCCCCATACAAGTCCCCATGATCGGAGTGTGGCCGGGATATGTCACGTTCGTCCGTCCCATTAGCCACCTGTTTACTTTTCCTTGTAGGTGCCTTACTTCATGGGTGAGCTTGGACCCTAGGGCCGGGTATCAGGCTAAGGCCCAGCGGACTTGTGAGGTGGGAAAATCCCCTTACAAGTTTATATATATATATATATATATACGCATAAACTATTATCAAAATTTAACTTCAGCTGCCTATAGATAAGTTATTTCTAGCTCTTGCATTGGATAGAACATAGTTATTGCTTAGTATCAATTACATGCAAGCAGAGACATTGTAATTCGATCATGGGACCCAATAAATTCGTCTAAAAGATTTTCTGTAATTAAAAGATAGAATGACACGATGTGTCAACCATATAGTACTATTTAATTATACTGAGTTCAAGACTCCACACTACAACATTAACTATATATATATATATATATATATATTGGGATTCACATACTGTGCTGATTTCTATTTAAATCAAAGGAAATGTTTGAATGGATAATTACAGAGAATCTTAGTATACGATAATTTTCCTAGATTCTTATTTATTCATGATTATGCACTAACCACCCATGCACCAAAATATGACTAAGCTACTGCTAACAATGACCGAGAACTAGTAGTTGTAAGCTTGACATTATACATTATTACTTGTTTCATGATTATGCATATGTTAATCACTTGAATAATTTAGCATAAAATGGATGGCAAACTAAGCTCAACCATGAAATAGTGTAAATGTCTTGTTGTTTTCTCAACAGGTGAGCATGATACTGAATGAAGCACTTCGCCTCTACCCTGTGGCTCCAATCGTGTGTCGACAAACAACCAAACGAGTTAAGCTAGGGAAACTCGACATTCCAACAGGAACAGAACTCACTTTGCTCGTGATAGATGTCCATCATGATACTGAAATATGGGGAAAAGATGCACATAAATTCAATCCATTGAATTTTTCAGAGTCTCGAAAGCATTTAGTCCCGTATTTTCCATTTGGGTTAGGACCCAAAATCTGTGCAGGTCAGAATCTAGCCCTAGTTGAGACAAAAGTGGCACTGGCTATGATCGTCCGACAATATTCTTTTTCCATGTCACCAACTTATGTTCATGCGCCGATGATCTTGATGACCCTACAACCTCAACATGGTGCACAACTCTTGTTTAGGAGGATTAGTGCTTGAAACTTGCAGCCTCAACATGGAGGAGCACAACTCCCGTTCTGGAGGATAATTGCCTAAAGGTTGTAGCCTCTTTGTGCGCATGCTACAACGTATGTTCATGACACAATTTGGAAATGTTTGTTTTTTATTTCTTCAAAAACCGTTTGTTAATGCTTTATGAGTTGGATGTTATGTGTTGAAAATAAATGGATATTTCTAAATAGTTGTGAAAACTTTTGGAGATAACTCTTTTAAAAATCCTATAAAAGTGGTGGGACTTATTGGAAGACTTATTGGAAGTACCACGTAAAATTTTATTATTATATTTTATGGAGGGTGTATGAAATATTTTTATTAAAAATAACTTAATAGTCACCATGTGGTGGTGACACCACGAGGCGGCCCTGATCCTACTGCCAACAATGGGGGTGGCTTCGTGATGGACATTGATCATCGTTCAATAAAACTTTTTATCTTATAATTTTTGTGGAAAATAACACGAATCAATACAAATTTTTCAAAAAGCCAGTAAAAACAATCTTTGCTGACTTTCACAACCTAATACAAGTTAAGTTGAAAAATGCAATCTATATTTACAATTGAACTTACATAACCTTATGTGTTGATGTATCAGCTATTAAAAATGGTGAGAATTTTAAAATCCTAAATTTGAAATTCAAATTAAAAAAGAAAATACTGATAAAATAGATATGCCACTTAGCTCATATAATATTGTGCATAAAATTATGTGTACATGTAGCACTACTCATTTGAGTTCTTTGAAATTTCACTTAATGAAACGTCTATGCATTAAAACCAAGCCTCATGGTGTAACACCCGGCCAGCACGAAATTCGCATTCAAATTTTTTTAGTGTTATTTTATTTTATTTATTTTAAGTTCATTTACCATCAAGATGTAGGTCCAACTTTTTTCGAAATGGACCCAAAGCCATGCGCCCTTCTCCTCCTCGAAGTCATTTCTTCCAATCAACCACCATGCACATTGGAAAAGCTCAGTAATCATTGCATGCATGTAGGAAAAAAGCTTAGTAACCGTTGCCATGCACGTCGATCCCCCTATTCCTTTTTCTTCTCCCCACATTTTTTTTCGGTTTCAAATCTCCACAACTACTTCCCAATGCCTTCGTTTCCCCTTTACACTGATTTTTAATTTTATTTTTCCCTTCCCCACTTCACACTCAACCTCTATTTTCCCTACACCGAAATAGAGCACAGCCCCTTTCCGCCCACACGACCGAGAAGCTAACTCCACGGCCACCGTGGGTTATCCACACTCATTAACCAGCAACCACAGCCAATGGCGAAGCCACTACTCCTACACAATGGAAGCTGCCCAATGCTTGTTGCTACCAACAGCCACTACACGAAACACCAGACACCATGCGCATCCAGCTGGCCACTCGAAACTGTTACACACCCCAAGCTGCAACACCTCCACCAACGACCACCATCACCGTTGCCAACCCACGAATGAGTAAGCCATCCTCTATCCCTCATCGCAAAACCGCAAGCCTGCTCCATCCTCTATAAATCAAACCAAAACACTTTCTAATACTCATAACAGAGCACAAACCCCATGCTTAACGGTTTCACACCACATGATGCTACCAGCCGCCGAGTGCACTGAACGCCACCCACTTTCGATCCAACCCAACCACCGCATCCTAATCACCCAGTCACCATGAGCCCTATCTCGAACCACCAGTCGTTGGTCCAAGAGTCCCCTCGCACGACCGTTCGCTGTAGATAGATAAGGGCTCTGGACACGGTTCGATCTTTTGACCACCACAGACACCGTGCTCAGCTCTCCTATCCATGGTTGCACCGCCGTGCACGACCTCCACCCCTCACGATAAGCCTCTATCGCTTTCACCGCGTCTTCCTCTCATAGCTCTCTCTCTCTCTCTCTCTCTCTCTCTCTTTCTCTCTTTGTGCTCTTTAGCTGCACCGTACACTGTCGACCTAGCCAGCCACCGCTTCTATCGTCCCTGGCCATTCCTCCTGGTGAGCCTAGACTTTATCGCACGGTTTTGTCTTTCTCCAGTATTCCGTTTGCCTTTTCATAAGGAAGTATTTTCATTTATGGTTTTTGGCTCCAACCTACAGATTTGTTGAATGGTATAAATAAGCCACTTTTAATACTTTGTCGTATAGCATTTGTAAAGCATAATAAAGAAATTGTTTTAAGTATATTTATATTACTACATCTAGTTTATTCATCAATATGTTTTCTTGCCATTTGATGTTTATTTTGATATTGAGTTTGATTTATTTGAGATGTTTCTTGTAAGTCATGTTTAGCGTGAAATTATAATTTATGTAGATAGTATTTAAAGATCTAAAATTTTAGTTATATTGTAATAATTGTTATAACTATTTCCATAGTAAATTAATAATAAGATTTTATTTTATCTAAATGCTTTAAAATCGATTTGAGTATATCTTACTAAATGAGTTTTCTACTTTTTACATTATTTGAATTTGATATAAATATTTTAATAAGTTGTAAATAGTAAGTGTTCAATATTTTATATTAAAACACTTTAAGCCTATTATATAGAATAAATCTTTGATATTGGTTTAATATAGATATGATTAGCAGTTTACATGATTTTTAATATAAGTATTATTAAGAATATTTTATAAATTACTATTGCTTAAAAAATTTATGTTTTCCTACTAGATTATATGTTGGCAATATTAAATTATTGTTTTAATAATATTTTATAGAGATATGAGTTTTAAATATGATTAAGTTAATTTTTTAAATGAATTTAAGTTGTTTGGCCATATTTAATAAAATTATATTATTATAATAAGTTAAGATTATTTTAAATGATAATATATTTATTAGATTTCTGATAACTAGATAGCTATCAAAACTATTTCCGTAATATGAATTTAAATAGATAGAGCGTTTTAACAGTCCTTTTAGAAGTTTAGTAACATTTAGTATTCTGTATACGTGACAATTGGTATTCATTCGGCACTATTGTTGAAAGATTTAGAAAAGCTAAAAAGTTCAGGTAAGCGGCGTTCCTATGCTAGACTTGCATAAAAAAGAAAATGAACTGAGGTTATTTTGTAAAATGTGCATGATATGTTTTTAAAAGAAAATGTGAAAACAACCTCAGTATATGTGTTTTGCATTCACTCATGAAAATCTATATGAAAGAGAAAAATGTTTTTGACATGAATAGTGTAAACATCAGCAATATTTGACATGTTTTTGAAATGTGCAAAAGAGCAAATATGAAAATTGAGATTTTAATACATGTGATATGAAATGTTTTGGATCTGTTATTGATCATCTGAAGATGATATGAATGTGTTCGGCATGTGGTTTGATATGATATGGATATGAAAAACCTGTGGCATACTTATATGTTTTTATTCTGATTCTAAATATGGTTCTGATATGATGATACTGGTTCACGTGATATGGTTGGTACCAACATGATATGATATAATATGATATGAGTGCGCCCACTTTGGAAACAAAATGATCTTTTATGTGTTCTTTCATATGTGCACACTCGGGACTTCGAGAATGGATCAGAAAAAGTTTCACAAAATGATAATATCTGGTTTGGCCACTGGAGATAGCACAACCCTACCACAGGGGTTAAACATAGTATATGATATGATATGACACGATATGATATGATATGATAAGATGAAGATATTCAATAATGTTATGTCAAAAAGTTTTTGAATATGAAAATGGTCTCTGAATATGAAAATGATCTTTGAATATGAACAGTTGGTTTTTAAGTATGAAAAGTCGCTCTGATTTTCTGATAACTCATTTTTGAGCTCTGCATATGAAAATGAAATGTTTTGCTTCTGCAAACCAAACTCTCTAAAAAGGCTTATGTTTGCATACTAGTATATGTTATCTGCTTACTGAGTTGTTAATAACTCACTATTTATCTCCATAACATTTTTCAAATAATTTTGATGGTACAGTAGGGGATCAAGACTATAAATCATATATAAGGCTACGTGAGCATGTGGGATAAGTACAAAGAAGGTACTTTGGTTATCTGAGTATTTTATTCAATAGTTCTGTTTTGCTTTGTCGATTGGGTATTTTGGAAGGTCGAGGTTTATTTTGAGTATTTGTGGTGTTTTAGATTATTCATTTTAGAGTAGTTGATTTGAAACAGCGAGTTGTATGTGTCGTTGAAAACTTTTCAGTTTATGACTATATGATTGAGACATGATTTTGAGTGACAAGTAGTAACTCTCCAACCTATCTAGAACCAAGGTGTTACACATGGTGTTGTTGAGTCCTGAATCATGCTAGGATTAACTAGTTCTGTCATGTAGACGAGAGTGGATGATGTCATTGGCTGTGATGAACAAAATCATACATGGTTTGCAATATATTTTTCAGCTCCTTCATCAAAGCAACTCCTCCATTCTTGGAGTACCTCTACAGAAATTAATCCCTACTCTCTCTCTCTCTCTCTCTCTCTCTCTCTCTCTCTCTGTCTCTCTGAGTTCGGCCCGAATTTTCATCTCCTTCTTTTAGTGATTTTCCTAGTCTTCCTTTTGAAGTTTGCAAGGAGTTCAAGGCCCCGGCTACTGTCTAATCATTGCTGACTCAACAAATATCTGGCAACTATGCCAAAGTTCAATCAAGGCCAATCATTGGCATTAACCACAACATTCTCCACCACATTGCTCTTTTTACTTAAGTGGTCAGGCTTGTACTATAAGAGCTTCTAAACTAATTCCGTTCGAACCCGAGTCTGGCAATATTTGACCCAGATCTAAATTAAGGAAGTCCTTCTAAAGTTCTACATATAATCGGGTCTTTGAAAGAAATGTATTAAGTTTGCATACAAATGGTACATAAAAAAGTCTACACATTGTTATTTAATGTAATTAGTTAAATTTATTTTATTTTACAATAAAAAAGAGTTTTACAATCTTATGGATTATATTAAACTATATCGATATGAAAACTTCCTAATGTAAGTGCTAGGGATAAAATGTGCATGCTAGGCCCAACCAATTGGGTGACAATCATCAAGACGAAGAGGGAAGAGGGAAAGGCAAGCCAAGACAAGACAAGGACTATAGCAAGGAAAGTAAAGCCAAGCACGTAAAGGGGAAAGGTGGAAGGGACATAAAGCTAACATCTCAACAACTACTACCCAAAGGCCTTAATAAAAAGGGTTTTTGTGGCACCCTCTGCCCCCACTTGCGTTCAGGCAGGAGTCGTGAAGTCAAGATGTTAGCCGTTTAGGTCAAACACCCCTCGCGAAGCATGAAAATATAGTGTGCTTGCATGCTCAAAAATGCGTATAATGAATTTGTAGTGAAAAAAATAAAATAAAATAAAAAGGGCAGTCAATTAACAGTACTAGAAATTCAAATTACAACTCCACAAAATAATCCGTAAGCCACCAGTCTCCCAATCCCTAACATAAAATTTTATACAGTCATCCGAATAATTAAAAAGGAGACACCAAATAACGCTACGTAAGGGGAAATGTACCCAAATCTTCACTCCTCAGACCGAACCGATCCTCCAAGCTCATAACCGTCCTCTGCATCAAAATCTAGAGTTCCATGAAACGGAACCGCAGGTGGGAACACCACAATGAGATCTTGTAATTTCAGCAAGCAAATCCATAGATTAACAACCAAGAATATCAAACATGGAAGCATACAAACAAATGCGCACAACAATCATAAGAGATTATCCAAAAATACCTTTTTTGTATTCTTTATCAAAAAGTGCTTCAATTATAGCCACTCGTGCCAAAAATCATATTTATATACAGATAACATTCATTTATTACAATGTGCACCATGGTCTCCCCTAGGGACCATCCGCACACTCTGACTCCCTTCCTCACACCACGGGTAACAATCGTGTGTGTGACTTCGTAACAAGCGATGCCCAACTCCGCTCCGAGTGTGACTTCGTAACAAGCGATGCCCAACTCCGCTCCGAGCACGTATGTAACCAAGAGTTTGCTTAAGAGGTTTTGTTTTGGTTTCAACTATATTTAATATGTATGCCGTAGTCGATAATACTTCCCCCCGAAAACTGCGTTGGTTGATCAACATATACCTTTATTGATCTTATCATATCTAATCAAGTTCTATTTTGCCTTTTTGCAATGTCATTTTGTTGAGACTTATATGGTATAGTATAAATATGTCTTATACCATTTAATTTATAGAAATTATCCAAAACTTCGAATTTTACTGCTCTATCACTATTCAAACTTTTAATGTGCCTACCTAATTGGGTTTCTACTTTTACTATAGATTTTTTAAATTTCGTAATTGCCTCAGATTCGTGTTTTGGTAAGTAAATATGCCCATATCTTAAATAGTAATCAGTGAAAGTAATAAAGTACTTAATTCCCCTATGGGATTTTTATTTAATAGGTGCATAAACATCAAAACGTATTATTTCAAGTAAATCTATGGATTTCCAACTTTTAGAAAGTGATTTACTACTCAGTTTTCCTTAGAGACATGGTTCACATATATCAAAATCATCCAAATTTATTTGTGGTATTAATCCCCTTTTATACATTCTAAACATTTTATTATATATGACCTAATTCTAAATGCCATAAATATGTACAATTTTCAGACACATTCAAATAATCAGAAATAGATATTTTATTATTAATATCAATATTCATTACATACATATTGTGGTCATCACTCCTTTCACTAATACATTACCCTTACAAATAATAATTGTTCCAGACTTAAACTCAATTGTGTAGCTTTTTTGATCTAGTACAAGCACAGATACTAAATATCTAAGAATACTAAGTACATACAATACATCAGTAAACAAAATAACTAACCCATTTTACATAAACTTTGCATGTACTTTACCCCAAGACATTGCAATATGAATAATTGTCCATATACACTATGTGCTCACTTATTTGTTTTTCTTCAAGTTTGACAAACGATTCTTTATTCCTACAAATTTGTCTTGTTGCTGCAAAGTTAACTAACCATGAATTTGACGTTGGTTCCATGAGCATTACTTCTGAAACTATCATCACAATTTCTTTTGTTCTTCCTTCGTTAGGACATTGTGATTTGTATTACCCACTCTTTCCATATTTAAAACAATTTCCAGTAAATGGTTTACTCTTCCTATTTTTCAACCATTTTTTTTTCTTGAACTATTTTTGCTTTATCTTATTCTGCGGAGAACGTGTGTCTTGAGCCATCATTAAACTAGACGATTCATTATTTTGTTCCTCCTCTTATCCTTTGTTCTTCAAGTACTAAAAGTATTGAAACTGAAATCATTGTCATTTCATTTCCACTATTTATTAAAGATGTAACAATGTACTCCAAGATGAAGGAAGACTATTAAGTAAGATTGTAATTTGCATTTTATCAATAAAAGGATGACCAACATCTTATAATTCTTTTGCGAATCAATTCCATTTGCAACACATGATTGTCCCCACTTTCATCCCCCTTCATGCAAGTCCTACTATACTTATCTAATAGTAATTGTATATAAGTATTTGACCTTAATCCGTACTTACTTTCAACTACATGCATGATTTCCTTGGCAGTCTCATAGTCTTTGAAAAAAGGAATAACGTCATCATTCATGCAATGTAAAATCAAGGCTATTGCCCAAGCATTTTGTTCTTCTCATTCGTCCCTAGTTCTTTTGCCGCTTCCACTTCCACTTTGGCCATTTTCAATATTTTCAGACGGCTTTGGTATTGTTAATGTATATAAGGTCATTTCATGGGTTAGAAGAAAAGTTATATGCCTATTTAGGTTTGGAAATTCCTTCTATTTAATTTTTCAATCTCTAAGGGATCAATATGTTTCTTCGGTGCCATAAATAACAAACATTACAATTGTCAACAAAAATACAAAAATCATGTGTGTTCTATTGCAATTATAGATTACAATAGATTAGACTGTGAAAAAATTAAATAATTATAAAATTAATAATAATAACCCTTGGATTTAATCCAAGGTGGTTACCTAGAAATTCTCCAATTGCTCTTCAAATAAGGAGAATAATGGAAGTAGTACCATGGTGTTGCCACGAACTCTCCTTGAAGTTTATCATCTTTCAAGGAATTTTAGGCTATTTTCTAGCAATAGGTGCCCTATAGAAATTTGGCACAAAACCAAGAGCATAACGACTTTTGGACAAACCAAATTGAGCTCGAAATGACTCATAACAGTTGGTCCAAATCGGTTCAAAAAACCGAGTTAGGCTATAAAACCCCACTTAAAAAGACTTTAGGCCTTGACCCTATTAGCCATGACCCTAAGTAGAAGTTGGGATACCTAGAAAAAAGAAACTTTTTGGAGCTTAAGTTGGCAAAAGAGCTTATACTTTGGGTTTAGTTAGAATTTTTAGTAGATTTTTAGTTCTTTATTAATTTTTAGGAAAGGTGCCAAGATGTCAATGGGAGAATGACACATGGATATTGGAGGCTTGCCACATTGATGGGCTAAGTGGTTTGGTTAAATAATACATGGATTTGAAAAAAGGCCAAGAGATTGCTTAATAATGGTCCTAGTTTACTAAGATGAGATGGGTTAAGAATAAACATCAAGACTTAAGCCCAACTTGTTGGACACAAGACTATAGCCTAACTTATTAGACAGATATCAGGCCCAACCTAGTAAACATAAGGTTGTTGAGCCAAACTTAGTAAGATGCAAGGCTATTGGCCCAATCGTAGAAAGACCCAAAGTTGGCACCCAACCTAGTAGACTATTGAGGCCAGGGAAAGGTCCAATAAATTTGTACATAAGGCCCATAAAAAGGTTCACATCTAGGCCCACAACAATGACTTGTTCAATTCGCCCCATAAAAGCCCAACACTTGAAACTCAAGCCTTGTATTTCGTTTCACCCTTCCGAATGGGACCCACATACAGCATACCATCGGTTTTCATCTTACTTGCATAGTTTTCTTGAAACTCTTTTCTTCATAATTTTAGATCTGAAATTTTTATCTTTTGCACTTGTTTTGCATCACTCTTAGATAACCCTTGAAGGTTAGAATTAACCCAACTTATGTCACTTGAGTCATAGACAAGTCAATGCCACCACTACCCACCAATCGGTACCCTTGGTTCAAAACAATGCAACCCTTCAACAAGCTACCACAACCACGCCTCCTACACAAGTTTTTCAAGAAGATTTATGCACCATGCAAACTTCATGATATCCCCAAAATTTAGACCTAAGATCTGGCAAAAAATAATTCCATAAGCTAAGCCAAAATCACAACTATTCACCTAGGAAATGAAGCTATGTCCAAAACTGTATACCCTTGCTTCTTCAAGGATTTTCTGCACTTAAATTACCCACCTCCACATGCCACCACCTCTGCCCATTTCACCCTAAGGAATTACTTCAAATCCCTCAATTTTATGCTTGGCCAATCTCCTTCAAGTATCAAAACCGATTGGCAAATAGGATGGTGATGAAGATCATGTTGACCGAAACCCATGCACACCCAAACACTTCCTTCATTTTCTGATCAAGCTTAACCAATTGGCAACCAATTCCACCTCTTTACCCACCTGGAAAACCCACTTAATGGTGGTAATTACGCCCTCAAATCAGACCAAGAGGATAAGACAAAAGAGGATAAAAAAATCTGGATAGTTTTGAAGGAACCAAAACCATTGGCCACGGCTTGCTTCCTTGTGATTTTTTTTTTTTTTTTTTTCAAAATTTTGAACCAATGCAGCTCTATGGACGGACACCTTCTAGCACTTGACCATGGTTTAATTATGAAGCCTCGGGCCACTATTCATCTAACCAAGCCATGACACGATTGAATCTTTACACTCAATACTCCATCGTCCACCTCCACCACTCACAAGACTCACCTTTCAAACCAAACCAATGCCCCTCCTTGCCTCTCACCCCTCCATTAAGTCCTATAAGTACCTCACTTCACCCCTTACTTCCTCACACAACTTCCTCAAGCATTCTCTTAGTATTTTTTAGAGCAAATTTCTCCTAGTGTGAGATAAGGGTGAAATTGAGTGGTTGAGTGTGAGATTCTTGGTCGGCTCGAGGGCCAAAATTAGAACACATTTATGGGCCATCTTTTCTCACTTCAATCCAAATGAAATGATGTCATTCGGAGCATTCAAAACGACATTGTCCTGCTTCTTCCGAGCGGCTTCTAAAGTCTTTGGAACGACATCATGTTGGGCCTTTGGTGAAACACCTACGTTCACTACAACAATTTGAAATTCAAATTTGGCAAAAATGGCATTGTCTTTTTGGTCGATTTGCTTCCTAGTCAACTAAACAATACTATCATTTAGGATGTAGTTGTTTGAACTATTGTTACCATTGGTCAAAACGAAACCATTTCAAAAAAAGGTGTTGGATCTTCATTTTCCTCTAGCGAATTGGACTATAATACCCCAACCCCCTCCCTTAATTTTTCTTTCTTTTTCTTCCCCCCCCCCTTTTCCTGTAACTTCCCCCTCTAATTCTCTCTCTCACGACAAAACCCCCCCTTATTTGCTCTCTCTTGTACAACCCCTCCTTCACTCTCTCTCTCTCTCTCTCTCTCTCTCTAACCTCTACCCACAGTCACTGCTCCTTGTTGTTTCATCACCATCAACGATAATATTAAGTAAATTCTCATCCCTCATAAGTAGTATTTGTAATGAATTTCGAATATGAGATTTGTTAAGATTTGGTGTTGTGAATTGTTAAGAATATACTTAGTTGATTACGTTCTTAGGGTGTATTAAAAATGAATTTAATATTCAAGTGTTAGTAGTGGGTATTAACTAGAATTAATCCAGGCTTATGTCACTGTTATACGGTCAATTGTAGAAGTTATTTATGTTGAAATAATAAGGGGATAAAGGTTGGTGTACATGATGTCCGATAGCATATTTGCAACCTAGGAATTTGGAGTCTATCAATTTTGGAAGATAATCTTTTAGAACAATCTAAATTCAAGTTATTAAGGATTGTGTGAAATTGTTGAGTTAAGTGACACCACTTTTAGAGTAGAAGCTAACGGATTATAATGGCCTTGAAATAGGTTTCGAGTAACCATTGGCGAAGGAATTTCGTGACTATTTTAGTAAAAATCGAGGTAAGTGGCTCTCTAATGGATTTTTAATAAAAGGACTGTTGGTTTTATTTGGAATGGTGTAGTTGGCTATTATATTTCAAACTTGTGTAAACTTTGGGTTTGTGCACATTCTTATGCTATTTTGGCTTTGTTTGTGGAATTTGTGCAAATTTTATAATGGTTGGAATGTTTGAAAAATGATATGTGGCTTATTAAATTTGAAAGTTAAATGCAAGCATGCTATTTATTCTTGAGCCTATGATATGAATGTCTTTGTGACATGTTTGACGTCCCTCGCAGCGTGATGTTTTCGTGGCATGATATCTTTGTGGTATATTGATGCCCTTGCGACAAAATGTCTTTGTGGCATGATATCTTTGTAGCATATTGGTAATTTCCCTATTATCATGTGGCCTTGAATATGATATTTGGATAAATATGTTGGTTAAGATAAAAGTGTACCGCTCACATTATTTTATTGAGAATTTATTCACTCTCTTATAGTCAAAAAAAATTTTCAATTCTTACACCCCCATTAAATTGCTACTTACAGAGCACGTGGTAGCTCACCACTTCATTTCACATATTTTTCAAAGTTGTAGAAAGTTCATTCCTTTGAAGTAATAACTTTTGAGCCAAAAATTCCAAAGTGGACTAGGGTTAGTTAGTTGAGGTTAGAAGTTTTGGGACTTGATAATTTTGTTGCTTGAAGATGGTTTTGGTTGTACCGAGAGTTTTCTTATGGTCATATTTTAGTTATTTTACTATTTTGTTGGAGTATCTATATTGTAATTATTTAGAATTTAATGGCTCTAGCCAAACTTGTGAATAGGTTTTTTATGATCAATATATTATAGTTGTGAATAATTTGGAGGTTGTGTTTTTTATATATATTTGTAAACAGGGAGAAAGTTTTGAAAATATGGGCGGAACTATGTCCATTTATGCTTTTGTGTTTGGGGCATTACAAATGTGGTATCAGAGCTTAGGTCTATGACTCTATAGATACTCAGGAAAGGATGGTGATTACAGTTGGAGCATAGGTTAAAGATATCGTAGAATTAGGACTTGATCCTCATTATAATTTGGTTTGGATGTCAATTGATAGTGGTAGTTTTGTTGATTGTAGTCTAAGTTGATTTGAGGTTTATTGTTTTTTAATAAGTTTTGGTATAATATTGTCTGTTGGACATATTATTGTGCTTTTATTTATATAACCAATTTTGGTGATAAAAATAGGTTAAATATGCCGCCAAGGCAAAAGAAGTCTATTGTTGAAATTTGGCCCTGGAATGTAATTTAGAGGAAGAAATGTCTGTTGAAACAAAAGAATTGCACAGAGTACTAAGAGACATGAAAATTTGAAAGAGGGTTACTCTTTTGGAGAGTTTAAAAGACACAACCCTCCTACTATGAGTGGAGTGTTATTGACAATCTATCATTTTGGATACTTATTAGTCAATTCTACTAGAACGGGGAGTGCATGGACTCCAAGCTAAAGAGTGGTTGGTCGAGCAGATTAGCCCGATCAATCGACATGACATTACATAGGCGCATAATGGACAAGGCAAGGCGTGTGCATGCTAAGATCAACTTGGACCATCGATCAAGATTGACCCTGTTATTGATACCTAAGCTTGGGCTACCATGGAGGCTCCAATTGGTGCCCACAAGGAAGGCGCGGCCTGCTTGGGTTGGTGATATGATGTCAGGGTTTATTGCATATATTGATGCAGATATAGGGGCTCTCCAAATATCATGATTAGAAGATAAAATATTCTCATTTGGCAGTCGTTTAGACAGCCTAAACAATAAGGTCCATAGCTTTGCCTCAGAATTTCATGACTTCAAAAGCAACATATTGAGCCGCACACTCCTTTAAAAGGATCTAGTACCCTTATATATTTTGCTCTATACTATAAGAAAAATGATAGTTGCAATCGTGAGTGCGCAAGAGCCATGCAATCACTTTGAAAAAAATGAATAAATACGAGACCCACATGAAAAAATAATAATTTTTTAATAGTGAATCTCAATTTTTTTCAAAATGATTGCACGGCACTTGCGCACTCCATCACTGCATGTAGTATTACTCAAAACAATGCTAAATTAATACATTCGAATATATTACTTTTTATATTTGAAATGTGTTAACGTTACAGAAGTATTGGTTGAATGTAAATTTTATACATTCAAATGTTATTTAGAAATAAATAAATTTTTAGTGACGCATTGAAAAATCATTACAAAATACGATCATTTGTGACGGTTTTATGTTCATCAAAAAATAAAAACCATCACAGAAAGACAATTTTGTCTAGTGCATGTTCATGGCCACGGGCTCGGTTGAAGTTCCAGCATCGATCCTCTATATTTGGAGTTCCAACATAGATGAAGCTAGGTAAGTCATAATTCCCTAATGTTTATGCAATTTACCCGCGGGGCCGGTCCCCAACAATATGGTCGAATGACCCACAATAATGGCTTGGACATTGATACAGTGTTTGGATGCTCATCTATGAAATAAATATAAATAAAGCATATAAAATGTAAATAAAAGAGAGTCATAGATTTATGTGGTTCGGCATAAAAACATACATCCACGGATGGTTTAAGGGCACAATCCACTATGTTTGGTGATTGTACAATTTCTGATGGCCTCGCACAAATCTGAATATAATGGGAAAAATAGGGTTGAGGGTTGAAGAGAAGCTGAAGAAGATGTCATCAGTGTAGAAATCTGAAGATGGTGAAATTGAGAAGAGTGGGTCATTCTTTCATTTATGTAGAGAAATATGGAGATTCATAGAGATCGTCTTCTTTTATAGAGGTCTCTTTCCTTTTTTGGAGGTCCTATTGCTTTTACCTTTTTGTATATCAGTTAATCTCTTTTAATTTTATCTATTTCTTATAATCTTATATCTTCCTTTTAATTCTCGCAGTGAGTTTTGTTACTTATAGTCATTTTTGCGCACTCTTTGTGCACTCCACTAATTTGATAGGTTAAAGAAGTTATTTTATATTAAAATAAAATGATGCAGCTAATTACATTTGTAAAGTATATAAAAAATACGTAAAAGTGATTATATATGAAGTATTTATCGTGCCAATACGCTTCTAATGAATTAGACCCTGATTTATTCTATATCCCACACCTAATGCATGCCTAAAAAAACCTAATTCATTTTATATATATCCCACACCTAATGCATAAAAAAGCCCATTAACTAATCGGCCATTATTGGATGGTCATGCACCCCATATTCAACGGTCTTGCGTCAATTTCCTTCCCCATAATCCGGTCTGCATTATTAATAAATAATCATTACGATTTGCGCTTTGCGCTTTGCGCTTTGTTTAATGATCTTATCATCACCGAACTGTTTGAGCACTACCATTCTTGTTCAAGAAAAACACTCATCCCTCTCTCTCTCTCTGATCAAGCTCCCAAAAAAATGAACCTGCTTCTGCTCCTGATCGTGATGACGATCTTCTTCCTCCTCTTGAAACTCCTGCACTCAGTTTTATGGTTGCCGTGGAGAATCCAAGACCATTTCCGCATGCAAGGCATACGAGGCCCTCCGTACCGTCCAGTTGTCGGAAACATGCCGGAGATTCGCCGGATGCTTGCCGAAGCTCAGTCGAAGGCCATGTCTTGGGACGACCATGACGTCCATCACCGGCTGACTCCGTACCATTCCGAGTGGTCGGCCGTGTATGGGAGGACGTTTCTGTATTGGTTCGGGGCTAAGCCCAGGCTGGCTATCACCGATCCTGACATGATAAAGGAGGTCCTCATGAACACCAGTGGATCATTTGAGAAGATTGACTTTACCCCTCCGATTAAGATGTTCTATGGACAAGGATTACTTGCATTGAACGGTGAGAGATGGAGCCTTCACAGAAGAATCGCAAACCAAGCTTTTAAGATGGAGAGAGTTAAGGTAATTTTTCAATGCCAATACCAGTATACTTCGTATTCGATCGTTTAGATCTTTTTTAGTAAACTATAATTCATTAAATATTATAATAATCATTTATGCTTTGCATATTCATTTAATGGCAGGGTTGGGTGCCAGAGATTGTGGCTAGTACTAGACAGATGCTCCAAAAGTGGGAAGAAGAGAGAGGAGGAAGAGACGAATTCGAGATGGAAGTGCATAAAGAATTTCATAACCTTTCAGCAGACATAATATCTAGAACTGCATTTGGAAGTAGCTTTGAGGAGGGGAAGAGGATCTTCATGTTACAAGAGCAGCAACTACGCATTGTCTCCCCAGCTTTCAGAAGCGTCTACCTTCCTGGTTTCAGGTGATTAAGTACATATTTATTATTCTCATCATGGGCTTACCTTAGAACCGGAGTACTTGTACCCAAATCCTCTAGCTTTTATTTGCCTTGCTATAAACAAAGAACAATAAGGTTCTTTATCCTGGATCTTTGTTATCTCCGATCACACTAAGGTCCCATTTGGTTGCAAGATTCAGCCGATATCAACTCAGTTCAGTCTAATTTTAAACTGAGTCTAACATCCAAATATCCAACTTTCAAATTACTAAACTCATATCAACTCAAAATCTCCTTACACGTGGAACTCACAACCTTTTTCAACTCAACACATATTTCTACGTAGGTCCCACAACTTTTTTCAATTTTTCATAAATAGTATTAAATTCATCTTAACTTCCAAACACATCTAAACTCATTTTATATAAGCCCCACATAATTCACTCCATATACTCAACTCACTACTATTTATAAAGAGCTTAGCTTAACATCCAAATGCAGCCTAATTGATACGACATATTTTAAGTGGCCTAATAAGTCTACAATTTAAGTATAAAACTACTTAAAATTTGATATATCAGATGGCTGTATGACTTATAAGGATGATGAAAATTACGATGAAAAACATAAATACTTGTGAGTGAATGATATATACGTACATTTGTAGGTTTTTGCCCACTAAGAGTAATAGAGATGGGTGGAGGCTTGAGAAGGAATCACGAGAATCCATTCAGACGCTGATAGAGAACAACAAAAGAAAGGGGAGAGAAAGTTCAGAAAATTTACTTGGTCTCTTGTTGTCTTCTCACAAGAATATTCACAATGGTAAAGAAGAGAAATTAGAGGCGACAGAAATCATAGATGAATGTAAGAATTTCTACTTTGCAGGAAAGGAAACAAGTGCTAATCTTTTGACTTGGGCACTCGTCCTTCTAGCATCACATCAAGAATGGCAAAGCAAGGCACGGGAAGAAGTTTTCAAGGTTTTTGGAGATAATCAACATCCAACAGCTGAGAATTTAAACGATCTTAAGATAGTGAGTTCAAATATTCCTCACTTTCCTTCTTATTTTTGTTGCATCAATGAGCTTTCATTTTATTGATAAATGAGTCATCACAAGTATCCCAAAAAGTTCTTTTTTCAAGTCCCTTTAACCCATTTCTTTCCATTCTATCTCAAATTATGGAAATATGTCCATAATTTGTGTTTGATGATCTATTATCTCCTCAAATATGTTAAGCATTTTAAAGTTGATGAACATATATTCATAACACTTTTATTATGTACCAATATATAATAGTTGTGCTAACAATGACATACTTGTAAGCTAGACATTATAGGCCTTATTCTGACTTGTTCCATGATTATGCATATTTTAATCACTCGAATAGATATTTAGCTTTAAATGGATGGCAAGCTATGCTCAACCATGAAATAGTGTAGATTTCTTGTTGTTTTTTCAACAGGTGAGTATGATACTGAACGAGGCACTTCGTCTCTACCCTGTGGCTACAATGCTACAGCGACAAACAACCAAAAGAGTTAAGTTAGGGAAACTCGACATTCCAATAGGAACACAACTCAGTTTGTTCATGACTGTTGTCCATCATGATACTGAGTTATGGGGAAAAGATGCACATAAATTCGATCCATTGAATTTTTCTGAGTCTCGAAAGCATTTAGCATCGTATTTCCCTTTTGGGTTGGGACCCAGAATCTGTGCAGGTCAGAATCTAGCCCTGGTTGAGACAAAGGTGGCACTTGCTATGATTGTCCAACAGTATTCTTTCATCATGTCGCCAACTTATGTTCATGCGCCGATGATATTCATGAGCCTGCAACCTCAACATGGTGCACAAATCCTGTTTAGGAGGATTACTGCTTGAAACTTGCAGCCTCTTGAGCACGCATGCGGTAACGTATGTTCGTGGCTCAATTTGGAAATGCTTGTGTACATGTTTCTTTTTTATTTCCTCAAACGCCGTTTGTTGCTTTATGAGTTTGGATGTTATGTGTTTTCATAAATAGATATTTGTAAATAGTTGTGAAGATTTTTTGAGACAACATTTTTAAAAGGTCTACTTCTATAGGACTCATATTTGAGAATATGTAAGGATGTAAGATTTGTTTATATGATTTTTTATGGAGGGTGTAAGAAATATTTTTATTAAAAATAACCTAACAGCCACCTCGTGGTGGCTGCCACCACAAGGAAGCCCCGATCCGCCCGCTACCCATGGGGTGGCTCTTAGACAACCCCGAAATAGTTGTAGATCATCTTTCAAAGTTTTTATCTAATCATTTTTGTAAGTTTTTACAAAAATAAAAATAAAAAATAAAATGAGAGTTAATATTGACTTTCAAGAAAGTCAATAAAAAAAAAGTTGCTAACTTTTACAACCTGAAACAATGTAAGTTCTTAGAAATTTCGCTTAATGTATCAAAGGTATCTCTCACTTGTGTAGAGGCAAGGGACTTGTACTCTACTTCAGTGCTGGATCGTGCAACCATCTTTTGTTTCTTAGAACTCCAAGAAATGAGGTGCTGACCAAGGAATACATAGAACCCACCAGTAGCTTGTGTATCATCGGGACAACCTACCCAATCAGCATCTGTATAGGCTCGAAGAGTGAGCTTGGATGATGATTTAAAAAATAGTCCATGATTGAGTGTGGACCTGAGGTACCGAATGATCCTTTTAACAGCAGACCAGTGAGGTTCTTTAGGACAGTGCATAAACTAACATACTTTGTTTACAACAAAAGTTATGTCAGGTTGAGTCATGGACAAGTATTGTAAAATCTATGTCAGGGAAAGACGTGGTGATGGCTAGAGATGTAGTGTTATCTGAGGAGGGAGAGGTAGGGTTTTTAAAGGAGGCAAAGGGAGACATCGAGGGGGAGGTTATCTGAGGATGAATTGGGGCTCGGTGTTGTAAAAGGAGAGAACAAAGTAGATCGTGGGCCTAGGCCTGGGCCAAGAATAGATGAACTAAAAAGAGAAGAGAAGAGTGAGTGAGGGCCTAGACCGTGGGAGTGTTAGTGGGCTTGACAATGGAATAGGGAAACAACGTCTCATCAAAGAGAACGTCCCAAGAAATATAGACATGTTAGAAAATGGGCTCAAGACATCTGTACCCCTTATGGATTGGACCGTAACCCAAAAACACACAAGAAATGGACTGGTAATTTAATTTGTGCTTATTATAGGGACGAAGGTTGGGCCAACATGACACCCAAAGACTTTCAAAAAAGTGTAGTCTGAATCTCTATTATAAACCTTAAAATGTGGTGATTTGTTATTTAAGATTTTTTAGGGAAGTAAATTATTTAGATAAATAGATGTTTCAAAAGCTTCAACCCAGAAGGAGAGAGGGAGAGAGGAATGGGCTAGTAAAGCAAGCCTAGTTTTGACAATATGTTAATGCTTATGTTCTACTAGCCCGTTTTGTTGATGGGCATATGGACCCGAGAAGTGATTATTAATGTCAAGTTTAGTATACTATGAGGTAATGGGCTTGAATTTAGCCCCACCATCAGTTTGAGGGGTAAGCAATTTTGCATTGAAAAGACATTCAATAAATGGTAGGAAAGTAGTGAAAATGTGTTGAACATCCGATTTTAATTTTAAATGGAAGAATCATATGTAACGAGTAAAATGATCTATAAAAAGACATAATATCAATAGCCATTATTTGAAATTATAGGGGATAGGCCCCATAAATCAGCACTAACTATCTCTAAGGGATGAGTAGAACTGGGCCCATGTGATACATACGGAAGCTGATGGTTCGTCGCAAGAGGGCAAGCTAAACATTTAGAAACAAAGTGTTTGTGGAGAACAGGCAAACAGTTGGCGTGCATCAATCACTTTGGAAATTTCAGCCTCAAACAAGATAAAACAAAGAATGAGGAGACATAAAATAACTAATCTCAATAATCGCATGCATGCATGAATAGTTTGCTACAAATCTGATTTAGTAGTACAGTGTTCATGCCCCAATTTTATTTGTAAGCTTGCAGCCTCAACATAGTATAGTGCTCATATAAGCTTTTATTTAGTAGGATTACTACTCCAGCATTTGTAAGTTGTAACCTTTTAATTAATAAAGAATCCAACTTCAATCTAAGAAAATCTTTTTTTAAATCAATGACAGTCCTCATTTAGAAGGGTTAAACATGCCACAGGCAAGAAATATGCAACGTCGAGAACTTTTGTTATGGATGTTATAAACAATCCAAGCATCAAACCAAAGCTTGCGCGGTGGTCATTCGAGCAATGCTACTCTTCTTTAAATGAACGCTCACTTAAAGTATATGAAGTTAGCAAGTGTGCTTGGGTAAAACAAAATCAACATGATGGACAGCTTTTCTCTTTGAGGTCTTCTATGCAGAGGTCTTACACCGCACACCTGCAACTTGTTTTTTTTATTTTTTTAATCTTTTTCTAACCTAAACAAGCTCGTTTCAAAAGCCCCAAATGCATTTCGAATTGTTTTCTTGAATGATGTTGAACCCGTTTGTTCAGCGGAAGAAGATTTATTAAGTGATGTGGATGACTTTCTTCTTTTGGCAATTGGAATATGGTCATCATCATCGGTCTTTTGTTCTGCTTTGACTGACGTTTGTGTATTTGAGAGCTTCGTCTTTTTAACTGAAGATTGTTGAGGAATGGGTCTTATCTAGAGGACTCTTACCCGTTGGCACGGGAGATTTCTGTTGGTTATCCCTCAAGGTATCTTATCACCGGAATCATATGGTTCACTGCTGGAAGTACCCACATTGGATTTCAATGGGAACTTGGAAGACAATGGAACTTCTATCATCCAAATCTTCAAAAACGTGTTTTGAAAGTAATCTTTGACACAGATGGCGGTGATGTTGTAAAAACAGGTTTGCTAAGCCCTATGTGGTTATAGTTGGAGTTCTCGTTCAGTCTGGCCCTCAATGGTTTATCATCTTCCGAATCCTCGTAATCACCATTTTCTGCAAACGATTTATTTTCCTCCTTACCAAAAAATAAATCATTATCAAAAATAAATGTATTTCATTATCAAAAAAGAAAGAAAAAATCTACACAACCTCTCCTACTATTCATACAACCTCCACGCACTACATTTTTTCTAATTTTTATTATTTTTTTCTTTTATCAAATATTTAATATATGAATAATGAATAAAATAATTGAATTAGTTTAAGAATAAATTCAAAAAAATATTCAAAATTTAAAAAAATGTGATGTTTGGAAGTTGGAGAGGTTGTGTAACATTGTCAAAAAGAAACCCGGTCTGGGAGCCATCCCTGCCACACTGCTACTCATTCGGTGTGCGGTGTGCTGTGGGGGAACCCTACAAGTAGAATTTTTCTCTCTTTACATAAATAAAGTAAAAGCATAGTTAGGGAAGAGGTGATCGCAAGAGTATGTAGGGAAGCTTTCAATTCAAACCAAGAAATACCATTTTGTTTTCACATTAATGGTGAGGGCATACACCTGTATAACCGCAATAGAGTTTGATTCTACAAAAACCCTGACTTGAAGATCAATTAAAATGAAATAGGGTATATACAAGAGAGAGAGAGAGAGAGAGAGAGAGAGAGAGAATCTCATACATTGCTAGAATTCGTGATATACGAAACAACAACAGTGATATCATCAAGCTTACCACCATAATAGCGAAATCCAGCATCCTGAGCAGCAGTGGAAAAAGGTGTCTGCCGGTTTTTATCCTGTGCTCGTTGACGTGCCAATGCCGCTATCTTCTGAGCTGTCACCTGAGGCCCAAAGCCAGCTCTCACGGCATGAACCACCACTGCAGTAATCTCATTGTTGTACAAGTTATCAAATAGCCCATCTGTGCCTGCAACTATAGCATCCCCCGGAGCAACAGGAAATGTAAAAACCTGAATCACATAGCCCACTTATCTCATTAACATATTTCATAATCGCATTACTATGATTACAAATTGATGAATTCATTTTTATGTACTGGGGTTTCACCTTTTGTTATTGCTGATACACAAACAAATTGATGAATTCAAATTTATTCTTTGTTTATCGCCTCTTTTTTTGTAATAGAGCTCTAGAACCAAGTCTACTAATTGAACAGAGTTTAATATATAAGTGAACAGATGGTATTTTAAATGCCTACAAACATGAGTTACTTCTGCAACTCATTAATAAAATAATTCCGAGATAATTAGATGGGGATTAAAAAGGAGAAGATAAACAAATTAAAAGTAATAAAGTGCATCGACCAGGATCATATCTAAACAATAGTAATAAAGATATTCAACTTATTCAGGAAAATTACGGAATAATAACATAAAGTAAGATATGAATCCCAAGCAATAACGCATCACTTAAGTGATAATGTAACAAATTCTCATGGGAAAGGTTTAGCCCTCCCAGAAAATATATGGAGGACCATCCATTCCTAGAAAATAGATTGTAGGAACAGTATGATCAGTTTCAGAAATCAATTAGGTCCCACCACAAAAGGAATTTACAAAAAGAGAAGAATGAGTGAGAGAGGCACAAACCTGACCAGAGCTAGGTAAATCACCATTAATCCCACTTTCCAGTTGATAGGTGAAATTAAAATCATGCTGCTGCACAGGAGATCGAAAGATAGTAGACCCATCTCGGATCACCATAAAGCCACTGTCCCCTAAATTAATTGCATGAATGCCCTGGAATGACAAACTGAGCAATTAATTTATATTGCCTGCAAGTCGTGAAAACAGAATACTCCCGAAAATCTCGTTACAAAGATGTTACGAGAACAGAGATTAAACATATAGAGTCCAGCAGTAAAAAGCCTTGACAGAACTAGATAATTCATTTGCATCCCTGAGTACCAAGAGATAAGACCAGTACCCTCTTATTAACCAAGGGAGATGATGTAATTACTCAAACCTTCTTCAGTTTAAACTAAACTAGGATTAGAAGTAACTTCTCTCAAGGCTATAAGTTGAAAGGTTTGGGTCATTTTGCAACCGATTGCTGCTGGATGTAGTTAGCCACCATAGTTAAAGAATAAACTATTTCACGAGTCAAGTTCAGTCTAGGGGCATGTATGTTTTGGCCTTTAACATAATTTGGTACTAGAAATCCCATTGAAACAAGAATGAGTCTAGAGTCCACAAGTATCCATACACAGAAATCACAATTTAGCTTCAGTCTAGTGCAGTGTACAACAAATAGTAAGCAGGTTAGTAAACCCATTTATCTCACTCTCAGAGTGAAGCTGGCTCTCCAGAGATATCAAAATACAGAAACTTGAGCCAATTCCACTGAGCTACCTTAAGTCAATTCTACCAATGCCAGCACTCAAGAGTGCACATGCTGTGAAGTAAAATCTATTGTCACTCCGTCTTTCTTTTTTTTCTATTTAGAAACAACAATCAGAACAAACCTTGCAATTTTTTCATGAACTAAGATAATCATGAAAAAATCTTGTAATTATTTTGTGAATTATGATAATCATGGTCATGCATTGAGAAATGAATCAGCTACAAAATTCAAAAGGGATAAAAGACACTTCATCTGAGGGAGTATAAACTGATCTGCAGACTAAAGAATGGCACTTCAAATATCTGGAACAAGCAAGGCTACAATTGCAAATTTTCTTAAAATAATGAAGTCAATAATACTTTTTTTTAAGGTAAATGGCCTGAAACTAGAGGCAGGCATAAAGGTATTTCCACAATGGAAGAAGCATACCGCTTCTGTGAGTGCTATGATGCACGCAGTTGAGGAACCTTTGGCTTTTGTACTTGAGTGAGCTTTTTCCAAGACCCTAGCAGGATCAATTGAACCCTTGGGCTCCTCTTTAATAGCAGATACTGAATTAGACATGAGCTCCCGCGAATACTCTCCAGCATCAACACCAAGATCTGCCCAGCCACCAACACCATCTGCCACTCCTATGGCTTGTTCATCAAAAATAAAGTGTGCATCCTCCCCTCCAGTTTCTTCTTTATCAGGATGAGGCAGACAGCATGATCCTGAAAGTAGTTTCAGTGCTTTGCTTGCCGAATTTTTCCTGCAGTCAAAGCCAAGCAACATAGAATGTAAATTCTAATACTTCATTTCATTGCCTAACTATGTTATATTAATAAAACCATAACATGATATTTTCACCACAAGCTTGCACATGTTTTTCGCACTCTGGATTCAGGAATATATTCAAAATGTTCTAACACTATAGCAGCAAAAAAAAGCCATAATATCTTAAGAAGTTCTAAGCTAGCTAAAAAGCTCCTATACTAGCAGGGATGGCCACAAACTTACTATTTCACACTGTGCAGTACCACAAGCAGTATTACACTATTTTTGTATCGGTTAAAGTCTCGTAATTACAGAAATACTAATATAAAAAAAATTAGTTACAGAAGTAAGGTTCAAATAACAATCTTTTATAAATGGGTAAAAGCATAAGCTTACAAGTTTTTATACGAGTAACAAAACAACAGTGGGGCATCCTTTAGTAAATTTCAGTATAAAAAATAAAACAACTAATAAAAAGTAGTACCAAAAGCAGAAGTAATACGTGAAATAATAAAAGTTATTCTGTTAAACCATTCGAAAGTAGCTTGTGAACCGGGCCTTCACACAAAAGGGAGTGACTTTTGGATAACACTAAAAACTACCTTTTTGGGTGCAGATGGAGGGGAAAAATGAAATGGACCCTTTGAGTTATACCTGATACCTATGGGAAAAAATAACGCTTAATATTACAACTAGAATGATGAAACTGAAACAGTAATTTGTACGTCAACAGTACAGGGAATCTAGGGCTCGCATCCGAGCAATGAAAATGGTGAAACTAATAGAAATGTGATGAGCTGTAATATAAGGGTAAAACCTAGCCTCCACAATAACTTCATTCCAAACTAGCACTAAACAAAACAAAGTAAGGCTGTGGGGAGAAAACAACCCAGAGGGTAATATTGTGACCATAATGTATGCAGGCAACATTAGGTTCAGTCTCTACATGTCTGTACATACATTTCAGATGACAAATACTTCAAACATCCAGAAAATAATATCATCAATAAAGTATAGAATAAAGGTTTTGCACATAACTAAATAAGAGAATAGCTGAAACTGTCAGACAACATACTGTTCAGATGAGTCTGTAGAATTTCCAAGCTGCTCCTCACGAGTAGAATTATCAAAGGATACATCAGGGGCAGTCCCAGCAGAGAAACATGTGGTTGATGTGCTATGAAAGTCTCTTGGTCCTGATTCTATGTACGGGTGAATATTGCACAACCTCTTTGCAGCGTTATACATGAAATATCCATAAATTGCATTACTGTTGGGTTTGTCACAATTTTTCAAACTCATGCTAGCTTTGCTGCAACTCTCAAAACTTCTGTTGCTACAAGAGATACTGGTACTATTTGTTGATAATGAAAGGTGCTTGTGCCTTGAAGTTAAATTATCCAAGGAACAATCACTAAATACAGCTCGGGAACCACACGCAGCCATGGGTTTGTTCTGCAATCTGCTACCAATTGTAGGTTCACTAAGCACGCAATCAATATGATAGGCACAGATCTGAAAGGAAGGACCAGAAACTGATGGAATAGATAGTGTACGGGAAAGTGCTCCAACGACAGAGATATTCCTTTTTCGGCTAACTAACTCCGGTCTTGCAGCAAATACAGTTCCAGGTCTTAATAACACGTGCAGATCTGGCGTTGATGATGATAAAGAATGGAACAAGCCAGAACTGCCAAACAATGACTTCCCTTGCCCAATTACCACATCAATCGCATCCGGGAGCCCACTTTCTTGCCCTACAATTGACCTCCCGATTGCAGCTCTCAGTCTTGAGAAATAAGCAGATGGCATTTTACCCTCTTAAACAAAAGACTTGCACTTTAACCCGTCTATTGCAGAGAGCACTATTTGTACCTCTATATACAAGAGAAAATCTCATAACTCCCAATACATCTACGTTTATAAAGTACTTGATAATAATATAACTCCTTTCCTCAATAAGTCAACAGTGATTCAGAAACCTGGAAAGGGAAACCACCCTGGATAAGGAAACGAAACTAAATACGCATAGATATTACAATAATATAGACGTTACAGTTAGGATAGATAATCATTCCTTATAAGGATATAAACCTCCGGTGAAATAAAATGTTCCTACTTCCTATTCAAGTGATTTATCTGCATGAAATATGATCGTATCTCAGAAAACCAAGATAGTATCGTTGAAATCCAGCGCACAAATCCAATAAAGGAGCACATATATACAACTCCTTACAATAATCCCAGGAAAACAAATTAAAAACGATTTAACAAGAACAAAAAAATAGGAAACCCGATAAATTGAACCCTAAACGCCCGTACCTCGAACGCAGAGCTGAAACGGTGAAAACCTCAGAATTCAACCTCTTGTATTATATGAATTCCAGGAAGGGCTCAAAAGTGGAGGTGAGGAAAACAATAGATTCCTTGAAACCTTCCATCCCTCTCTCTCCCTCTTTCCGATTTCGCGATCGCCTGAAAGGTCAGAGAAAACAGAATCCAGAGGTTTCTGTGGCGGCTAACGCATATGCAAGTGAAACCCTACAAAAAAAAAAAAGGCCCCAGGCGAAAAGGAAAGTGGCATCCGACTGTAATGCGTTTTGACTATTCTGGACACGGAATGGAGTGTGAACATTAGGTTGTTTTGCCCATTGGTAAGGGTAGTTTGGTCACTATGGCTCAAGGTAAGACATCCAGGTCGTGGAATGCTCACGTGCTTTCACTTTTTCATCCAATTTCGTCGGAGCACCAGAAAATGGTATAACTGTACTCGCTAGTGGCGAATATCCTTTTTATCTTCTTGAAAATTTAAATATAGGTCCCTGGCCTAACTTTTTATTTCAAATATGACCTCTGAATTTAACTAATTTTGAAATTGGAAAGATATTTTTTAAGAACAGTTGTTTTTATCCTGGACAAAAATTGTTAGTAATTTAATTTAGGCGATAAATAAGACAATTTCGAGTGAGTTTAGGTTATTTAGACTCGACAAAACAACATTCAAGTTATTTGAATGAGTAATTCTACTCAATCGCCACTGTTCACGCAACCTCCCCACTCCATCCAACGTGGTTTTAACATAACTCACGTTTTGTTTTCAATTTCCTCCCCCCCCCCTCCCCGCGCGCGTTTTGCTCCCCTGCTTCCCCCGCATTCTCTCGTTCTCTCGTCCCCTGCTTTCCCCATGTTCTCTCATCCATTCCACTCCCCCAGCCAGCTCGTGTCCTTTCGCCCCTCACCCTCTCCCCACTCCGTGTGGCTACATTACTCCGGAAGTTTGTGGCTCCATTACTCCGGCACCGTGTAAAAAATAGTCCCCACTGTTCACGCAACCTTCGTACAGCTTCTCCAGCTTCACCACTTCCGCACGGCTTCTCTCCTTAGATGGTATTGTATTGTAGCTGCCGAGAGCCACCGTACGTCTTACAAGGGTAAGAAAATAAATTAAAGGGTTTTTATTTTTCTCTTTTGGTTTCATCTCCCATTTCTAGCATTACTCATTTTATGTGTTTATGCGTTTATGGATCTCTGATTTTATGTTTGTTTGATCTGTGTTTTGTAGAGTTTTTTAGTTGTTGATGTTGTACGTATGCCACTGATTTTTTAGTTGTTGATAACATCTTAAATGATCGAGATTGTACTTTGCAATGTCCGGGCTTGCTAAAAGAAAGATTAATTTTAATGGAAGGATGAGCAATGTTTATTGGGAATAATAGAAGTCACTTATTCCAAGATAAAATATCACGTATGGCCACACTTGATGGCTAAATTGATTAAACCCCAATTTCAAGTTGAGATAGAAATTGATAGGATGTTCAAGAATTCCTCAAAGCTAGATTTGACTGGTTGGAATTTGTTTTCTGATAAGTAGACTGGTTGGAATATAATGGGTACTATCTCAACTTTATTGGCTTGTAAGTGAGATGCTCGTAGTTTTGCTACTTCTATGGATACAAGTGGAACATAATTGATTTTTTTCTAAGAATTTTGGGCATTAGGTATTCTTTTTTTGACTCCAGGACCACATAATAACAATTAATTTGGTAAATGTGGATAGTTGACTGAATTTAAAATATTGGACTAGGGATTTTTTTTTAACTGATTAAAAAAACTTTGTTTGTCAACCTTTATTATGGTGACACTTTGGTTTGATGATATGAACATGATGGGTATTTAATTGTATTTAGGCTACTTATGCAGATTGTTCTCATTTGAAAAAGCATGTTATCTTATGTCATACATTTCAACCTGTAATTTTAAAGAGTGATAGGTAAATTCCTATTAGCTAACACCTTCAAAGGCCCAGGGAAAAAGGTCGAGAATGAAAAGATGAAGAATTACCTAAAGGGTTACTTTTAATACTCCATGTGGTTGTATGGTTTACATTACAATTAGTTCAATATGTTTATCTTTATGCAGTGAAATAGCATGGACCCCCTACATGGAAAACAGTTTCTAATACATTTGAGTGGGGTGAAGGATGGCTTCCCATGTTTTTCTAGCATGATGGACAGCTTGGATATCGGGAGTTAGCTTTTGCATTGCCATTATCTAGACTATATACAACTTGGTTTCTTATTTAATAAAAAAGTGTATGGGAGTTCCTCAGTCGATGTAGTTTTGGCCTTAAGTTTCTAGGCCATATAACCAGTTATGCATCGATAAGTAGTTGCTCGCGTAACTCCTTATCTTCCGTTGCTAAAAATAACTATCATTTTTAGGACGGACCTTTTAACTTTTCCATTCACAACTATCAATATTGATAGGATGTTTGGGTTGAAACACTGTCCTTCTAGATTAGGTGGCCATGTAGGCTATTTTACTTGAAATCTGATTGTTTTACTTGAAATCTGAATGTAGGTTGAGGGATTTGTCCGGCCTGGTTGGATTTCTATACACTTGATATGTTCGACTACCTCTTCATTTCATTTGGCTGTGAAATTTTCTATACACTGGTGGATTTCTTGTTGTTGTTACTTTTTTTGTTAAATTGTTGCTGTTGTTGTTAAATTGCTGCTGGTGGGTTTCATTTGGCTGTGACATTTTATTCGATTTTCATTCTTTCTTAGTTGAAGAGGTACTACATGTGTTGTTTGATCATAATGTCCTTTTTCATGTTTGAGTTGGGGAGTTCAAGTAATTTATGTATTTTGTTTTTGTGCTTTTTTTTATTTAGTTTTGTGAAAAACCTTTTATGGCGAGTAAAAATCGGCTGAAAATATTTTTTGTTCAATAAACTTATTACTTATTTGTGGCGATCACATATTGCCGCAAAACTCTATTCCCGCAAAAATTACCCTGTTGGGAATACATTATGGCAACAATAAATAATTATTAACTAAAAAAAAAACTAGTCAAATGTGGCGATTTCAAGTGACTAGCTAGCTACCAAATAATATTAGAAAATATCGTGCTAATTATAGGATTCTGATCTGATCACTTGAAATGCCTTTGTAATTCTTATATGAATATGATCTTTAATTGAGTTGTAAAAGTTTAGATTAGATTTTTTGGGCTAGCTAGCTAGAGTTCTTTGTATATGTTAGTCAAAAAAATGAAAATGATACCGAACTTATATTTCCTTTTTGAATGTGATCGCAACCGTTAAATATTCGAATGAAATGAAAAATAAGATAATTTGATAGTCATAATGAGAAATTTAAGAAAAAAAAAACCAACTTAGATTGTTCGTTGACCCCTTTTCTCTCTTTCCATATATTTGAAAAGAGTAACGATAGTAAAAACAAGCTTCATTTACAATTTGAAAATAAATTTTTAAAATTTTTAAAAAATAGTTGTCTTACATCACTTTTCATCTAAATGAAAAAAAGATTGCTTGTTGCTCGCATTTACAAGTGGCCTCTTTTATCTTGAATGGGACTACTTTTAGTGACTTTTTATGCAGGTTTTTTCCTACTCTTAGCTTCTAATTATATGTCTCCCTAATTAATTATGAGGATTAATTATGAGCCTGTATGATCAATGCATAGTTGTTAGATATATGGGATATTTCCTTCTTCTTTTGTCTATATAAACTATACTTTGTGAATGGTTTTTGAGGGATTGCTTATGCTTATACACATTTTGTAACACTCAATAGTTATTGAAGAATAGTGTGATGGGCGAAAAGGAAGATGGACCACCCAGGCCTTCTACATCGATTGGACTCACCCAGGTATGATACACATTGGTTATTTGAAAATATCGTAACTTCAGATATTGTAGGAGAATAGTTAATCCATGATTTATTTATATATTATAGGGATATTATGGAACTGTAAATCCATATAACCTGCCATATATGATGCCTCCAAATACATATCCACATCCATATCCATATGCTTGGGGTAGCCAGGTAAAGTTATTTTAGTATATATATATATTTTTTTTTGTGCGTTGGTTTGAGTCATTCTAACAAAGTGGATTTTTTGCAGCAACTGCCACTGCTACCCTTTGGACCAAACATGCCATCCCTTCTGGAGAGTAATCCGAGGGAGTTGAATAGAGGTGAAGATAGAACTCAGGTAGTTTATTTGAGTCTCTTTTTATGATTTTTTCTTCTACCTCCGAATTTTCCTGAATGACATGCATAGTTAAAAATGCAGGCTTCGGCGATGCCACCATGTGTGCCAACTATGCCCTATCCATATTGCGCAAGTGAGTCATCAACTATGCCATCAAATGCTATAGGTGAAAAGTTTTTAGGAGGTACACTTTTAACCATATGGGTTAACATCCATTGTATATATATATTAAAAATAGCAATGTTCCTAACCATGCAATCCCTCTTGTCAGAAACATATACATATCCACATCCATATCCATATGCTTGGGGTAGCCAGGTAAAGTTATTTTAGTATATTGATTTTTTTTAGTGCGTGGATTTGAGTCATTCTAAGAAAATGGATTTTTTGCAGCATCTGCCACAGCCACCCTATCTGCCACAGCCACCCTTTGGACCAAACATGCCATCCCCTTTGTCGACTAATCCGGATGAGTTGAGACGAGTTGAAAATACAACTCAGGTAGTTCATTTGAGTCTCTTTTTATGATTTTTTCTTCTACCTCCATATTTTTCTTACTGAATAACGTGCATTCCGAAAAAATGTAGCATTCGGCGATGCTACCATGTGTGCCAAATATCCCCTACCCACATTGCGCAAGTGAGTCATCAACTATGCCATCCAATGCTGTAGGTGAAAAGAATTTAGGAGGTACACTTTTTTAACCATACGAGTTAACATCCACAGTATATATAATCATAGGATAATGTTCCTAACCATGCAATCTTCTTTGTCAGAAACTTCATCCGACATAAATATAGAGCCAGATGCAGAGGAGATGAATGAAGTATCAGATGATGATAACAGAGTCGAGCCTCCAAAATCTGGTATGCAATTTTCTAGTGATAAGGAGGTTTTAGACTATTACAAACGATACGCCAAACAAGAGGGTTTTGGTGTTATCATAAAAAGGACTAAGAGAGATCTGGATGGGGATCCGAAGTATGTGACCATTGGTTGTACACGTGGCGGCAGGTACTATCCTAGCCACAATAATTTATCAAAGCCACGACCAACGACAAAAACTGATTGTAAGGCAAAAATAAATGCTCGCTTTGTTAATGGTGTATGGGTGTTGACCAGTGTTGATCTTGTTCATAATCACAGTACAGTTAGCCCACAGAAATCTAGATTTTTTAGATCTCACAAATGTTTGGATGAATATAGTCAGAGAATGCTCGATTTGAATGATAGAGCGGGTATTCGGATGAATAAAAATTTTCAAGCACTTGTGACTGATGCGGGGGGGTTTGAGAATTTAGCTTTCCAAGAAAAAGATTGTAGAAATTTTATTGACAAAGCTAGATATTTAAGAATGGGTAAAAGAGGCGGTGAAGCACTAAACGACTACTTCAAGAGAATGAGGAAAATGAATGATGACTTTGTTTCCGTCATGGATGTAGATGATGAATCTAGAATTAGGAATGTGTTTTGGGCTGATGCACGAAGTCGGGCGGCATATGAGTACTTTGGAGACGTTATCACGTTCGATACAACGTACGTAACAAATAGGTACGGGATGCCGTTTGCTCCTTTTGTTGGAGTAAACCATCATGGACAGTCTATACTCTTAGGGGCGGGCTTGATTTCAAGCGAGGACACAAGCACCTTCGTGTGGTTGTTTGAACCTTGGTTAGAATGCATGAATGGTAGGGCACCCGCAGCCATCATAACAGACCAAGACAGGGCAATGAAGAATGCGATTCAAATTGTATTCCCTAATGCAAGACATAGATATTGTCTCTGGCATATAATGCGAAAACTGCCTGAGAAATTGGGATCCCACTCGGCATATAACGCAGAGTTGAAGACTGCAATTTAGAGTGCAGTCTATGATACACAAAATTGCGAACAATTTGAGGAGAAGTGGGTGGAGTTAATTCATAAGTATGACCTTATTGATAATGCATGGTTGCAGGGGTTGTACACCGAGAGGTCATTTTGGGTACCAGTTTACTTGAAAGGTGTATTCTGGGCTGGTATGAGCACTACCCAACTGTCTGAAAGCATGAACGCCTTCTTTGACGGATATGTGCATTCCGGTACGACATTGAAAAAATTTGTCGATCAATTCGACAATGCTTTGAGGAAGAAGGTGGAGGCAGAGACGACATCTGATTTTCAGTCGTGTAACCAAACCATTCCATGTGTATCCCTATTCAAAATTGAGAGCCAGTTTCAATCAATGTACACAAATGCAAAATTTAAAGAAGTCCAAGCAGAGGTTTGGGGGATGCTTTTATGTAACCCTTCACTTGTGGGCACTGAAGGGTGCATTTCCACCTTTGATGTTTTCGAAGAAATCTCTACACCTGATGGACACTCCAAAATTGTGAAGTACATAGTTTACTTTAATGAAGATGAATGCGAAGTTAAATACACGTGTGCCCTGTTTAAGATGAGGGGGATTCTCTGTAGGCATGGATTGAAAGTCTATCAAATGAAGTACATTCATGTGTTTCCAGATAAATATGTGTTGGATAGATGGAGAAAAGACTTAAAGAGAAAATACACACTTGTTAAGAGTAGCTATGATGATTTACGGGTCAATGCGGATGCACAACGGTCTGAGCTTGTCGTTAAAAGATGTCTAAGATTTGCGACTCGTGTATCTCGAAATGATGAGCATGTGAATGCATTCTTTCATATGTTGGATGAGTTTGAGCATAAGTGTGTAGGATTAGAGCCTGAGTCCGGTTCAACAAAGTTAAAAGAGAACGTGATTGCCGATAAGGATAAGAAAATATTAAGCCCAAACGTTGTTCGGAGGAAAGGGAGACCGCCAATGAGAAGAAAGGTCCCAATGGTTGAGAAGGCTACAAGGAAGAGAAAGAAGACACAGGTATTACATTTTGCATCATCAGTTGTGTGGATATTGGAAAGACTTACATATATTGTTCCTAATAAATGTAAATTTTTATTTTCCAATTTAGACTTACAGGAATCTATTAAACGACGATTCATATAATGTTGACCTACCGGTGTCAGAAGTTGGTGCTACTGTTGACGAGGTTGTTATCCCAACCCAGTGTAGTACTCTAACACAAGTAAGGCCTCTGGCCGATGACGAGGAGTGAGGTTATTCCCACCTTTTGGCATATATGTTTTTTTGTTTTTAATGTAATCTGAGAAATAATTTTGATATTTTTAATATATTCAGGCTATGCCAAGCTTGCCCCATGGAACTTAGCCTACATACTGTCCTCTTTTTTTTAGTAGCATTGGCCTGCTAATTGTGTATATGTGTTTTGGAGATCTCAGTCTTTTGAGAACTATGGTGGAAGATAGAGTTTGGGCATTTTGTCTGAAAGCGAATACGGTGAAAGCATCCTGAGTTCTGTAGTTTACTATTGATGGATTTTGACTTGAGCATTGGCCTGCTAATTGTGTATATGTATTTTGGAGATCTCAGTCTTTTGGGAAGTATGGTGGAAGATAGAGTTTGGACATTTTGTCTGAAAGCGAATATGGTGGTAGTTCATTTGAGTTTTGTAGTTTACTATTTCCAGCTACATTACAAGGTAGCAGTTTACAAAAGTTACTAGCTTTTTCTGCTGTTGGTAAGTGTGAGACACTACACATAATGTTGTATGAGTTTTAACTAATTCAGACAGTAACATTGCTGATTTTGATATTGTTTTTGTTAGGCTCTCAAAGTTTATACAATATTGCTGACACCTAATTGTACCGAAGGAGAAACACTTATATTTCTATCACATAATGACGTGGAAGAAGTTCAAGTTTCAAAACTTATAAAAGTAAGTTTCCTAAACCATGCCACCTTGTTTCGTTTATTACTTTCATGTTTTATTTGTTACTTAGGCTGTTCTTCTTGATTTATGCTTCTTTAACTAATTTATTTTGTGTTGCATTATATTCTGTTCAAACTCAGTAGTTACAGGGAGGAACTTCAAAGTTTGTCTTTTATTTCTTGAGTTACTGTATTTCATCTCTTGTTCATTTTGGTTGTTGGCTATTCTGAAGATTGGCTAGAGGTATATGCCTGATCTCTGCTGATGGCATACGAGGCCCTAGCAAATGAAGTCAAGGTATGGATGCACTCATCATTGTACAAACATTTTTTTAATGATCTCAGCTGCCGTTAGCCACTCTTTTTTTAAAAAAAAGTTATGATTTTTAAAATAGTTTGGGGCCATAGATGTTCAGGAGATTCTGAAATCCTCAAGTTGGGTGATAGTGTTGGAATGGACATTAGCAGGTTTTATATATTTAGCTTGCATTTCTAAATTCTAAGTATCGTCTTTATATGATGGGCAACCTTGACCACCATGAGTGCTAATTTTCGGATTTTGTCTTCATCATGTATAATTTTTTACCACTATGTGAAGTGAAGATGGTAGAAAGGGTTGTTTGTGTTATGATTTGTTTTAATATCATATTTGTTATGTACTCTACTCTGGGGATGAATTGATGGAGGGGAAAGTCCTTCGCTTGAAGCAACAATACACTTTATGTTCAGCTTCCCTACAACCTTCGGATGGGAAAAGGCTATGACTTTTGAAATCAATTGGTAGTAGTATTCTTTGGAACATTTCAGAACCAACACCAAGTACTATAGTTAATAGAGACAACAGCTCTGAAAGGTGAAGGCATTTCCATCCTAGATAGATCTATTTCTGTTCTATTTCTGGTACAAATATTTTCTACAATTCAGAAAGAGAAAAGACAGTTTATGGATACAATACACTTTACCTCTTTTCATGTATCACAATAAATGCAGTATATCAGATTTTGGGAATGTTGTCAATGTCCAAGGGAGGCAATGGTTATTGCTCTATAGGTGTGAATCTCATTTGCATAAAAGAAATGGATCTTCCTAAAGTTGTATGGTCTTTCTACACTAAACAATAATGGTACTTTTTCCTGACATATCTATTGTCCTTTGTAGTACATGGAGGGATGGCATATCACTTTCAACCCTGTACCGAAGGAGCATGCTTTGGCCCGGGCTCATGGTTGTTGGTAAGTGTATATATCATTGTTTTTTTGGATATTAACTCAAACTTTGGGATTTTTGGATGTAATACTGCATGGAAAAGATCTCTATAATTTTGTTTAAAAGTTCAGAGTTTTAGGGAAATATGTTTTCCTTGGAGTGGAATTCATAGGCAATATTGGATTTTACCATGTCCTTAAAGGTTTTTTTTTGTAAGTCTGTCTTCTGGAAGTTTAAATTCTCTGGGACATCTTGCAAATTAAGTGGAGGCAATATTGGTTTTGAAACGGTTAATCAGCTGAAAAAGATAGCTCTTTTATTTCTATTACTAAGATAAATCCATGATAAGTGTTTTTATAAATCATTTGGATGTCACGATGTCTAAGAAAGTCATTTTGGAGGTCATTATACTCAATTTGACTATAAAACATCTGCACTCGTCATATTATCTTAATAATTTATTCATTAAAAAGAAACTTCTACTGCATATTATCTATAGCCCAACAGGTATTTTTGTTGGTGCCTCATGGGCACTTACTACTGCATATTAGCTTTATAAATGAAGTTAACATGTCATCATTAAGAGGATATATGGAGGTGATAAATCTCTCTCTCTCTCTCTCTCTCACAACCTGTGTAATTTTGACCATATTTGTTTTCCTCTAACATTTTTCCCCTATTTCCATAGATAATGGTGACAAAACAAAGAGGTGATCTGCTCAAATGCTCATTGTAAGTACTTATCGTTTCTATATAGAAGGATCATCCTTTAATATGGCCTAAATCAATTCACAACTTGGACTGATTAAATTATAATGAACAGGGCTTGGAGACTCAATCTATAAGAGGATTATAGTAGAGTACTTTGATCCCGGGCAATTCCTACCAATTCCTCTCAACCATGGAGATGTTTATTACAGTAGAGTACTGTCATAGTTTATATGCATGATCCCGGGTAATTCATGAAACTATACTGATGGAGTAGAGTCTGGAGATGTTTTGGCGAATTTGTAACAAACTCTTGAACATATATTGAGTAATTGCGTCAGTTATGTTCTTGAACCTCTATGGAGATGGGTTGTGATGGTACATTGACTATTTCATTTTAATTGTTTTTTACATTTTGAAGCAACTGGAGCAAGTGGATTGTATGTATGTTAGGATCTGGAATCATTTATGTTTACTTGAATAATAGCTATTTTTCTTCAATTAGGTATGTTTACTTGACTACATACCGCTTGACGTGCGCTCGACGTGGCGCTCGAGCGGAACTCTTCTAGAGAGGTTCCCTCGACTTCCGCTCGACATGTCGCTCTTGCGAACCTCTCTCGACTTCCACTCGACCTGTCGCTCGAGCAGAACTCTTCCAGAGAGGTTCGCTCGACTTCCGCTCGACATGTCGCTCGAACCAATGTTCAATACAACGTGTGCTCGACTTGCGCTCGACATGTCACTCGAGCCAATGTTCAATACAACGTGTGCTTGACTTGCGCTCGACATGTCGCTTGAGCCAATGTTCAATACTACTAAAAAAAGGTCGTGATGATGATGAATCAATGATGATGATTCAAGGGTGATCCAGCATTACTTTTATAATTACTGAATCGTTAGCAACCAAACAAGAAAGAAGAAGAAATGGGTGGATTTTATTTTTTGTATTAGTGTTATCTGTATTTTTTTTTTCAATTCACTTCGTTTACTTTATTATTAACTTATTAGTGTTGGCTTGATTTCTTTATCTGGAGCTATATTCACCAAACCGAAACTTGAACTTGAAGGCAGGTTTGTCAATGCCAACAAAGGCATAATGTGCTTCAGTTTAAACACAGACGAAGATTATACCTGTAAACATGGATTTTTTGTGCAATTAATGTCACATGTAAAATGAGTCATTCCAAATCATATACTGTTATTTGTTTTAATTATCATTGATTGGCTTTTTTCTTTCATTATGTTATTTTATATCATTGATGGAGTAGCTTTCGAAAGCTACACGTAACTAACTAATATATCCTTTATTTTTACTCAAAAAATATTGCCAACTCTAAATATCTAAACACAAAAAATCTTGCCATTGCAGAAAGTCCATGTAAAAAATGGCTATGCCAACTACACATGCAAAACATTGAACTTCATATACATATAAGCTGTCATAATTATATTCATAGATAATATATCATACATGTTAGGATTCCATCAATCTATTTTCATTTAAAACTAACATGATACATCTACATTCAGAACCAACCAAAAACAATTACAAGTGATACAATCCAATATAGACACAACAAAATACGTACAACCCTATTCTCTACTATCCTTTTATGAAGGTCGTCATCTTGCTTTTGCAGCGTTTTCTCTCTCTCTAATAGTTTGTCTTCTTTTTTTTGAGCTTCATACTCACGCAACAACAAAGCATCCTCCATCTTCCGAATTTCATTCTCTCTTGTCAAGTTTTTCTCAGATAATACTGATTGAAGTATATCTGCCCAAATGAAGAATTGACATCTTATTTCTCCCTGTGTATAATTCAAGAATTTCAAATTTCATGTAAATAAATATTTTGGTACATGTATTCAACTGCAATACAAAAAATTGGCAAAATTATTTACCGTTCCATAAGTCGGACAAGCATAAAATTTCCTTCCAGGATTTTTGTGAGTGTGGGAGATCTTTAATGGCGCTTTCAAACCACACTAACAACTCAGTGATTCCATTTCAATATCATTAACTACACATGATGATGATTGACTCGATGCCATAGTCGATCTACCGTGATGAAAGAGAGATGACTACTTTTAAGTGCAACACTGAGTTATTACCCACACGCTTCATTATCAGAATTATTACAAGGTAGGAGCAGAATATTCCACATCATATAAACCACAATCATATATTATGATAACAATTTGCAGACATTATAGGGGAATGCTAACAACAAATCTGGGTGCTTCTAATGTTTGACATTATTATTTTTTTCAAACCAAGTATAAATCTATCTAAAAGCAGTTAAGATGCATGTTAATATGCTAACAAGATGAATAGCATTAAAATGCTAACAACAAATCTGTGTGCATCGTCAGTTGTTTGACATTAATTGATTTTTTTCCCAACCAAGTATAAATCTATCTAAAAGCAGTTAAGATGCATGTTGGAACATGCAAACAAGTTAAAATGCTAACAACAAATCTGGGTGCATCTATTGTTCACATCAATTTGACATTATTATTTTTTCAAACCAAGTATAAATCTATCTAAAAACAGTTAAGATGACAGTTTAAAATGCTAACAACAAATCTGGCAGCTTCTATTGTTTGACAACATTTAGAAATTTAATCATCTAACATGATGTCAGGTCTGCAAAACTGTAAACTTTAGTGTGACATATAAAGTTCTAGACATTATATAACATGTCTAAGATACTTGTAGGTGCATCTCCTATACATTCCTGTGTAGATATTTGGGTAGCACCCTTATAGTTTTTCTTTAATAATTACATTAACTTACTTATCAAAAAACTGTGACTATTATATGCTATGAAATATAAGTATTTGATGAAAATGTATGATTTTGATTCCGAAATTACAAAATCAATTCTATTAAAAAGAAAGAAAGCCAGAAATTGAAGAGGTATTCAAAGTTAGAATTTATTAGGTTATTGAGAGTCAAGACTCTTGTTTCTGATCTTTGCCATTAAGTGTCACTAACTCTGAAAGTTAAGTGGATAAGAATAGTTAATTCTAACACTCCCCTTCACATATGGGCAAAAAATCTCCCCTCAATGCTAACATTTCGAAGTTCTTAACCATAACAGAAGCTATTGAATAGAGATAAGGCTCATCAACGATCACATGCTTCATGTGGTCGCAAATTACTATATTTATAAATGCTTAGGTTTATATGAAATAGTCAATTTCTTATTCTAATAAAGCTTCTAATTTAAAAATCCTAGCAATGACCAACTCACCTCTATTTTAGGTCACATATTCAAGTTCCTCATCTACTTTGAAGTTTCAAATGCAAACACAATTGAGATTAAGTACCCCCATACAAATTGGGTATTTAGGCAATATCGACATGTCTTAATGGTTTTTATCAATGTGACTTTCTTAATCTAGTATGTTGTTCATGCATGAAGAAGAATCAAAAGAACAAAGAAAAACCTATATGGAATTATACATATGAAAAAAAGGGCACTATAACATTGCTCCTGTACAAGCATGTATTGAAGAGATGTTGACAAGGCATATAAATCCAAACAGCTGTTATAAAATGTGAAGAAGTGTCTAACATGCTAATTTATTAGGCAGAACCATTTCGAAAATCTGAGCACATCATTATTAGTGCTCCATCTAAGGAGAATATCAATTCTCTGTGACAGCCATGATTTATGTTGTTTTAAAATCTAAGATGCCAAGTTATCTAAGCCACTATCGAGCACATTAGCTTCTCTGGCATAAAATATTTTGGCAAATTGCTAACTGTTTACTTGGCAATTATTTTACATTCAACATTTAACATAGTTCATAACAGAGATCTTTTAGAAAAACAAAATGTAATTTACAAGGGATGTAACCTAATTTCTAAAGGGTTTTTTATTTGGAGTCCAAAAAAATTTTCAGTCGGCTTTTGCTTTTGTGCATTGTACCATAGAAATGATACATGGCCATTAACATTTGAATTTAGACACAGAGCATAAAAAAAAATCCAGAATTTAATGTGTAAACATGTGCGACTGAGAAGTGAGTCCCATTAAAGTGTGTCTCCATAAAAAAATGCAGCAACTTTGAGCAAACAAAGGAAGACATTTCAAACGAATTGCAAAAAAAAATTACCTTTCACGAAGATTTCTTCAAACTTAAGGGGCTGAGGGAGATGGGTCTTCAAAAGGTTGTGCTGAGTCGGTCCGCGTGTACCTAACAAAAAATGCAGAAACTCTGAGAGAGACAGATGCAGCATTGACACAAAGGTAGACATTTAAAATGAATTGGAAAAAAAAAATACCTTCATCGAAGATTTCTTCTACTGAAGGGGGTGAGGGAGATTGGTCTTCAGCGGCTTGGGGCTGAAGGGGGGAGAGAGAAGGGGTTAAAGAAAGAGAAGGTCTTCGAGTTAGATGTTGCTGCTGAAATTTTCTAGGGTTCGGGATTTTGGGGATTTTCTAGGGTTCGGGAGATTTTGGGGTTAAGGCGTCGGGGTGAGAAAGAAGGCGTGAGAGAGAAGAGTATGAGGTTCGAGATGTCTGAGGGAGAACGAGGGTGAGAGGTTTGAGGCTCCTAGACGATTCAAATCGTTGTGCCAATGTCACTCTGAGGGAGAAGAGGGAGGGAGATGCATTGGGTCGAGTCACTCTGAGGGAGAAGAGGGAGAGTAAGCAGCTCGGGATCTGAAATGAACCGTGACATTGGTGAGAACCTGGTTCGGCCACGTCAGGAGTGTGCCGTGCGGTTAGAGAACCGGAAGTTGAGTAGAGTTTTTGTATTTGAATTTAGGTTCAAACTAGATTTAACCGTTGAGCTAAGTAGTAAGAGCATTAGCATTAAATTATGTAAATATAAATGTAAATGCAAAATTTACATAATATGACATGATTTTATATTTGGTTAATCCACTCAAAATTTATTCACACATTGGATTATCTATCTATTAGTCAAAATAATAATAAAATATTATAAATTTAATATTTTTTTCTAATTTTTTCTTATTAATTTTTTTCTAAATTAAAAGCTATATGGAAATACAATCTCAAGAGCACTAAAACAAAGCACAAATTCCCCCCAAGAAGAAAATCCTAAATTTGAAAGATGGAACCCAGCAATAACGGGCAAAAAAAAAAAATCTTTAAAACGAAATAAATAGTACAAAAAGAAAGCAAAGGAAATAGTAAGTACTGTAGGAGAGAGAAAATATTTTTTAATAAATTTGATCTAGTTACGGTTAACACCAAATATAACCACCAATCCTAAATTACTATAGCTAAAAGTCATATCATTTTGAAGTTGTATAATTCAATGTAAACTATTTTTTGGATCTATTAGCCAAACTCATCATTGGATTAAACATAAGAAAATGAGTTTTGATATATACAGTCACTTTTACATATTCTTTGTATACTTTACTGATGTGATTGGTCAAAATAGTTATTTTATATTAAAAAGAAGTGACGTAACCAATCATATCAGTAGAGTGCGCAAAGAGTACGCAAAAATATGACTGCACATAAAATTTTTGTAAGGAAATATTAATAATTGAAAAGTGCTAATTGTACTTCAGAAAAATTGATAAAAAAAAAAAAACTTATTTTTTCTTGTATTAGTTATTGATATGCTAAAAATTATAAAATTAAAAATTAAAAAAAATCACTGACAAAATAAATTTAATACATAAAATTATAAATATATATAGCACTACTCTTAATAATTTTCTCAAACCCTAAAAACACTGAAAAATTCATAGGATGTGAAGCATATAATTTGAAGTCATTGCCTATTTGTGGGCATGTGCCAACCTAGAGAAAACTCAGAAAAGGTAACAAATAAACACGTTTTATACATGCATAAGATGGAGTCTTTTGCGCTCTTTTATGTGGGACAAGCCAATTTCCGTTTATGAACGTCTAGTGCGGCCTTATGGTTCATTACTTGTTTTAGCACACGTTTTCTTAAATAGATTTAGTGGCGTTGAATATTTTATATAAGTGACGAGTTACGAAATGAAATTCAAGAAACAACACAACGAAATAAATAACTTGATCATAAATTGGGAGTAACACATTAGTTAGTCAAATAGATTATTATTAAAGTCAATTCTTGAAAGCCAATGTTTATATATCTCGCATGTTAAGATTATGCAAACATGTCATCCAACATAGCACACAATCATATCATTCTGCATCATATTCAGATTCAGCACTTTATAATTATTTTTATTAGTATGTATGTCATGTATCTCACGTCGTATAAGATGCATAAGTTATCTTAAATTCAAGTACAAGATAAAATGAAATAAGTTTAATCAGATGATCATTCAGATGCATAACAAAATGTGTTTAAAAGGGTCTCCCCTTGTGACAGCAGGATGTGGGGCCCATGCATAATCTCGCACACAGGATTAAGTGTATTGGCCAGTCAGATCAGTCAGATAAATCAGAACAGTCAGTCAATTCAGATAAATCAGTCATGCATAGCATAAGTATTAATATAAACAAATCATGATTTTAAACTCTCAACATTAAAAATTTTATGAAAACCTTACATTTATTATGTTTATATTGTGATGAGTTTCTTACTGTATTTTCGACTCATTTTAGTTTTATTTCATCTTTTTAACCACACAGGTAAAGATGATGATCACGAGTAGACGGGTCAGGATTAGATGGAGCAATCAATTAAATCCCAAACTTCTTAGAAAAAATTGTTTCTAAGACATGAATTTTATTCAATTTATTTCATTTAATATCATTAGACGTGATTTTTTATTAAATAATTCTCTTATGAAATAAATGTTAAATTTATTTTATTAAATATGATATCTCTTGTCAGGCTATATTTTATGAAAAAATACATGACACTCCTAACCTATAGGAAGGAGGTGTTACATTAATAAAGATGATAAACAAGGTAGTATCACAGAGTTTCTGTTTCGAGTGGAGGCACTAGAATCAATCATTTGATTTTTGCATATGATTGCATTCTTTTTTGCAAATGAAGTGAGAAAGAATGGGAATATTTGAGGAAACTGTTGGACAAATATGAACTGGCCTCGGGACAGAAGTTAAACATGATGAAGACATCAATATGTTTCAGTACTAATACCGGGGCTGGAGTTAGAGACAATATTGCAAGGGTCTCTGGTGCCAGAATTAGTGGGAATTTTGAGAAATATTTAGGTTTACCATCAGTCATAGGTAGCTCAAAATATAATTCCTTTAGAGAAATCAAGGAGAGGGTATGGAATTGAACTCACAGTTGGAAGAACCTATTTCTGTCACAAGCTGGAAAAGAGATACTTATCAAAACAGTACTTCAATCAATTCCTACATATGCAATGAGGGTTTTCAAGCTCCCAAAGGGGTTGTGTAAAACAATTTCAGCCTTAATGGCCAGATTTTGGTGAGGCAATGGCAACCAAGATAGGAAAATCCGATGGAAGCAATAGAGTAAGGTAGGGGTGGCGAAGAATGAAGGGGGATTAGGATTTAGGGACATTGAGAACTTTAATCAAGCAATGCTGTCAAAGCAGTTTTGGAAATTACTAAAAAATCCTAACTCTTTCACAGTTAGGATATTGAAGGAAAAATATTATAAAAATGGTGATCAAGCTTGGGGTCTGTCCATCACATATTTGGAGGAGTATATGGGGGTCGAGATACCTTATTCTAGAAGGGATGAAGTGGAGAGCTGGGGATGGAGCTAAGATAAAGATATGGGAGGACAATTGGCTACCCACACCATGTACCTTCAAAGTTCAATTTCCAGTTAGGGTGCTCCATCAGGATTCAAGTGTAGTGAGCTTATTGACCAGCAAAAAGTTTGCTGGAATACAGGTCTATTAAAGGAGGTGGTAAATGAGGATGAAGCAAAAACTGTTTTGGGGACTGAGCAAAACTGGAACCTTTACTGTAAAAAGTGCATATTATTTAACAGTACAGAGATGGAGAGTGGTGAGGGGAGATCAATCATACTCTAAAAGCTCTAGAGTGGGGTGGGACACTGGGACATGATATGGAAGTTGAATGTACCTAATGCAGTGAAGGTTTTTATTTGGAAATCTGTTAACGAGGTTATTCCTACTAAAAGCAATCTTTATAAGAAGAAAGTTACTGAAAATGCTCTATGTCCAATCTGTGAACAGGTGGAGGAAACGACGTGTCATGTCTTGTGGAGTTGTGGGGCAGCTTCTGATGTTTGGGCTGAGTCACTCAGTGCACTACAAAAATGGAGCTGTGCAAAGGAAAACTTCATCAACTTGTGGGAGAGGATGGTGAAGAACTTACAGAAAACTGTGTTGGAGGAGACAACTTGTATTCTAAGGAGAATATGGTTAAGGAGGAATAAGCTTCTCTTTGAGGGGAAGTTAGACAGTCCTGGAGCTGCTTTTAACATGGCTAAGGTTGAATTAGAAAAGTTTCAGCAGGCCCAAGTGTCATTGAGGGAAACAAATGAGGAGACAAGGCCAATGAATAGATTAGCAAAGTGGAATCAACCAGGCAGTGGATTCTTCAAAGCAAACTGGGATGCTGCTTTAGACAGTGAGAAACCTAAGATGGGTGGAGGAGTAGTCATCAGAAATGGGGAAGGGGATCTGATTGCTACATTATGTATGCCTCAGGAATATGTTAGTGCAGAATTAAATGCCCTTTGGAGGGCAATGATACTGTGTGGAAATTGGGTTAACAAATGTATTATTTGAGAGTTGAGGGTGATGCTTTGGCTGTAATAAAGGATATTCAGAGGCAGGAAACAAACAACTCATGGTATGGACAAATTATTGAGGACATCAAAACTGTTTTCAGAGAAAGAGGAAGCTGGAAATTGCAGTACACGCCTAGAGAGAGCAATAATCTAGCCCATCAAGTTGCCAAATTAGCATTACAATGTGAAGATGGGGTGCTATGGTTAGAAGAGGGACCTAATGTTATTGAGAGATATTTACTTGACAAGCATTGTAATGAATAATGTTATTGATGAATGAAATGAAGAAGCAGTTATTCCCAAAAAAAAAAAAAAACAACAAAATGTTACAATTTATATACTGAATTGACCACCAAATCATATGTAAATCTCGCTTGCTATATGGCTTCCTCTGCTGATAGGATGGTAGAATAACACATTTCTACAAGCTTGTTCAAAAAACTCAAGAGACAAACTAAAATAAACAACGGTTACAACTTACTAATGTTCAAGTAGAAAGCCTCCTAAACCTTATTTGCGCACCATATTGAGGCTGCAAGCTTACAAACAACATTGGGGCATGAACATAGGTTGGAGATACCACGAAGGAGAAATGTCGAATGATCATGGCTAGGACAATTTTCACCTCAACTATGGCTAAGTTTTGACCAACGCAAATTCTGGGACCCAACCCAAACGGGATGAAACAAGCTAAATGCTTTCGAGGCTCCATAAATCTATATGGGTTGAACTTATTAGCATCTTCACCCCAGATCTCCGTGTCATGATGGACAGCAGTCAAGGCACAATAGAGCTGTGTGTCAGCAGGAATGTCGATGTCCCCAAGCTTAACCTTCTTACACGCCTGTCTCATCAACATCACAGCCGGAGGGTAGAGTCGAAATGTTTCATTGATTATCATGCTTATCTGTTAGGCAAATGGCAAGCAGTGATATGTATATGAATGGGTAAGAGATACTTCATGAAATGATATCTGAAATTAGATTGTCAATTTTGTTTTAAAAAAAAATAGTCAATTATTATATTGGGTAACTAGTCATGCATGCTATTATTGACATTACTTACTTTTTCTGTACTCCCCTTTCTTTATCTATCCTATTTGAGGCTGAAATTCTATGGGAGCCAGAACCAAGGTGCAAGGCTCAACCAAAAGAAAAATGGCACTGTGATTACATTTGTTATTAATAATTCACAAATCATTTCACTTAAATACTTTTTAAAAAGAAAAAAACTCACTATCCCCTTTGATTTTCCCTGATTCTGACACAAATCTAATTGAATTCCATAAAAAGCTAGCAAGTCTTCTGAAAAATGTTTTAAAATTTGACTGGTTAAGAAGAATGTGAACTTACGATCTTGAGGTCGTTTAATTTCTCTGCAACTAGAAGCTGGTTTTCATGGAAGATGCAATTCACTTCTTCCCGTGCCCTGGTTTGCCAATCCTGATGCAGGGCTAAAAGAAGAAGTGCCCAAGTTAGAAGGTTAGCAGTTGTTTCTTTTCCTGCAAAGTAGAAGGTCTTGCATTCATCTATGATCTCCTCCCCTCCCAGAATTTCCTCTTCGCCATCCTGATTCTTATAAGAAGACATTAATAGACCAAGGAGATTTCTTGAATCTTCCCTTGCTTTCCCGTTGGTCTCAATCAGCATCCTTATAGAGTCTCGAGTTTCCTTCTCTAGTCTCCACCTTTCTTTGTTCATCTTAGTAGGCAACCACCTATGCGTTGTGTTTACAAGAAGCCAAAGAATCAATTGAAACTCATCATTGAATCTGTATAAAAAAGACTAAAGCCTCTACAAAAACTCATTTGCTTAACCCTTTTTCAGATCAATGCAAAAATGGTTCACAGAAGTAACCCAATTAATGCTACTATGAAATATTGAAATTCCCTTTATATTGTTTTTACCACAATGATATGAGCAATGAGTGAATCAATGAAACTGACAAATAGACTGTCACTAGAAAAGATACCAATTATTGACAGCAAGCAAAACTAAGCATCTTTAATCATGGGTTTCATAGTCTCATATAAGTTTTTCATATTTCTTCTGAAGTCTCAGGATTCTGTCTTGTATTTATTTAGGTGGGCAAGTTATGCATTTAGAGTCCAAGACAATCTAAATACACCAAAGGTATAAATTTGGAGTTGAATTGAACTTTAGAAGTTGGAACATAGAGGTCACCTGAATCCGGGAATATATACACTTCTGACAGCCTTGGAGAAAAGATGCATTTGCTGCTCTTGTAAATTGAAAATGCGCCTCCCTTCTTCAAAACTGCTTCCGAAAGCTGTTCTTGATATTATCTCTGCTGAGAGTTCATGAAGCTCTTTATGAACATCCATTTCAAACTCGTCTCTCCCTCCTCTATTTTCTTCCCACTTATCGATCATTTTTATAGTACTAGCCACGATTTCTGGTACCCAGCACTGCAAAATTCATTTCAGAAAGGTGTAAATATTAAGATCTTTCCCACTTTAAACCATAATAATATGTCCAGATATTACCCAAAAGCTCTCACACGAGGAAAGTTTGGTAACATGTCCAAGCGACATGCCTTGTAAAACGGTTGGATAACAATATACTTACCCCGCTTGGATACAAAAACGTTTTATTCTCATCTATTGATTACAAATTTTCAAATTTTCATATAAAATATAATAAACAATTCAAATTTTTTAAATTTTAAAATAATAATAATATTAAAAAAATAATATTTTAAGAATATTTTATTCAATTTTTAACTTTTATCTAAAATCATCTCATCTCACTATCCAAACGGCACGTTAGCAATTCTTTTACAACTATTATTAATTCACGCCACTTCAATTCTAAAAAAAAAAAAAAAGTGTTTAATAGATTTCTCACAAAAATAAATTAACAAATTGACATGATTTGATTTGATATTTCAAATTTACTTTACAGTAAAATAAATTTTACAATCTAATTTATCACGTTAAATCACGATAGTTTGTGAATTTAATTCTATGATATCTTTCATGGATTAAACATTTCTTTTTTACAAACTACTCTAGACTTGTAAATTAATTATAAAAGAAAGGTAAATTAATTGTTTTCTAAAAGTCAAAACGACATGCCGTATACAAATGTCTTAAGAGAGAGAACGTGGGTCACGACTCACCTTAACTCGCTCCATATTAAAGGCTTGGTTTGTGATCCGTCTATGGATGGCCCATTTCTCGCCCGAAAGCCCAACAAGTCCCTGACCGAAGAGAACATTAGCCAAGGGATTGTGCCGGATCTTTCCGAATGATCCGGTCGTGTTCATAAGGACTTCTTTGATCATGTCCGGGTCGGATATTGCCAGCCTCGGATTCGACCCAAACCAGTACAGGAAGGTCTTCCCGTACATCCCTGACCACCTGTAGTAGAAAGGAGCAGCGCGGTGGAGGATGTCGTGGTCGAAGGTGATCATTGGCTTCGATTGAGCATCGGCGTAGATTCGCCGGATTTCGGCTGAGTTACCGGTGATCAAACGGTAGCCGGGACCCCGAACTCCTTGCTTTCTGAAGTGGTTCTCGATTCTCCGTGGGACCCATACGAACGAGTACACAAACTTCAAAAGGAAGAGTAGGAAAATCAGGGCAATATTCATGGTGAACAGTGAAGAGAAGAACTTCAGAGGGCGTTGAAATATATACATGCATATATTGTATAATATGTTTAATTCTTTTTTTTTTTTTTGAAAGCCAATGACGTCGTCTGCACATCATGATATACTAACCATTAAGGCTGGCCATGATTGGACTTATCAATATTTTATAGCTAGAGTTTTCAAGATTTCCTGTAATGCAAAGGAAATTGATTCTGTTGCAAAGACAAGGAGGTAAGCATATGCTGTCTGAGGACTGAAATTTCGAACTTTGAGAGAGTTTTTGCAATTGGGTTACAGAGTTTTTGCATAGATAAATGTAGATGCTCGTTACAGAACCCTTTATATACTTGTGGAAATTCAGATTTTTAGTCTGTGAGTGCACGTCAAAATCTAAATTCCAAAAAATATACTTATACGCCGGTTTGGATAGATAGTTGAGATGAGATGAGATGAGATGATATATTTTAAATAGTAATAAAATTTTTTAACTTAAGATGAGATGAGATAATTTGTAAAAAAATATATATTTAGATAGTGAAATGAAATGAGATAGTTTTAACTTTTTAGGATTTGAAAAAAGCGGTGTCCCATAGTATTTATAGAGTACTCGAATCTTTGAGATTTTGCACTGTTCACATACTGTTAAGCATTGTTCACATAGTGTTCACGTCAGGTTGTATTTTTTATTTACTATTTTGAACTATTTATTGATAGTTTTACACTGTTTATTTACTGTTTATTTAAGTGGATGTTTTCAAAATTTAGAGATGAAATACAATATTTGAATAGGTAAAACTCTGGGACCATACAGTCCAAATAAGATACAGATAAGATGTTTTGCATATCCAAACCGAGTTTAGAAGCTTTTGTTTTATACACTTAACGCAACATTGAAGTGGTTTTCACAATGGCCAAAAAGTATTATATTTTAACTGTTTCATTAATTATAATGGATCACACTATATATGGTTTGTTAACTCACACCAAATTTGCAAGTGGTAAAACTCCAGACCCCTAAAAAGAGTGTGGATTTCTTTATTTTTTTCCGAAGAAAACATCACTAACACATCAAAAGTTACACAGGTTATGGGGACTACTTCATCCCATTTTACAATATGGAATTCCATAACCCTTTGTACAACTCAAAAAAACTTATCAACCTCATGAGTCATGAGATTGCATATTTGCAGATCTAGGAATCCAAGCAATCCTCCAGTCCTTGTTCCTCCTTAGTTCAGTTATGATATAGTTTATACAATCTTTTAAAGCCTTTTCTTCCTGCTCTTGGTTATCTATTATGGTTGTAATTATATCCATAGCATCTCCTTTAATGGTGATCATTTGAAAGCCAGCATGGTTAGCTAATGTGCAGGCCACTTCAGCAGCTTTAAATTCTGCTTCATAAAGGGATCCAGTGTCAACTTTCTCCACCCATGCTTCACGGAGAATACCTCTAGTCTCTGTCAATTGCAATAATATTGGCATGATCTGCTCTTAGCACCGCTTCAAAATTTATTTTCCATCATCCTGCTTTTGGTGTAGTCTATAGCACCTCTTCTTCCTTCCCATCCTCTGTCCATGCCAAGATGTGGTCCTTTAGGGATCTCGTGGCCGCTCTCACCGTGCATATAGCATCATCTGGTTTTATCCCCATTGTGGACCACCTTGTTTCTATAGTGCCAAATTGTGTCCATTATGATCACTACACAAAGAGAAAGCTCATTTTCTTTCTTATTGTCAATCCCTAATTTTGCATTTGGGTGTTGTAGAATGCAGGAAATCCCATCATTGTCAGGAGCACTGATTTTCTCCATATAACTCTTGCAAATTGGCATCCCAAAAACAGGTGTTCAATTGTCTCCAACTCTTGGTTGGACATAAACAGCTCCAATTTCAGCCCATCAATGACCTAGTGTTGGGTTTTTGCTCCTTTGGAGTCCCACACCGGTGGGAGAGAATTAAGGAGCATGCCTCAAGACTTATAAATAGGATGCTTAGCCTCTTAGTTAATTACATCAAGTCATAAGCTTAATTAGTAACTTGTGACTCTAGTAAAATTCATCTATTAGCATTTTCTTGTAAAAGGCAAAGAGATGAAAGTTAAAGTTTTGCTAGTGGGGAAGCTTTGTAGGTGTCATTTGGGGTGAGGAAAAAAATTGTGTGATTGTAATAATTTTTCACAGTGTATTTTTTTCTTTGGGTCTGGTGGTTTTTCTCCTGTTTTGGAAGTTTTCACATAAATTCTTGTGTTGTTATTATTTCTCTGTTTTTCTTGATATTCCTGCAAAAGGTGGATCCTAGGGAGTGAATTTGTGAGATCCAAATTCCTAAAAAGTGGTATCAGAGAATGAGTTCTTTTTGGCGGGGTGGAGCTTTGGTGTGGTAGTGTGGATACGTACAGTCTAAGGAGATTCTGTCTAGGAGATTTGTATTTAAGTGGTCCAGTGTGACCTTTCAATCTTTCCTGGGAGCCTTGAAATTCTGTTTAGGAAAGGATAATCTTTCCTGGGAACTTATTTAGTGAGTACCATTCATTTCTACGGTAAAATTCATTGAGGCAATGTTAGGAAGTAAGACTTCAAATCCTATCAGATATGAGGTGGAGAAATTTGATGGGAGAATCAATTTTGACTTATGGCAAGTTCAAGTCAAGGATGTTTTGATTCAATAAGGATTACACAAGGCGTTGAAGGGCAAACCAACCCCTGAAGTCAGTAGTGATACTAGCGTAACTGGTGAAACAAATAGTAGATCTGTAATGAGCGATGAAAATTGGGAAGATCTGGATTTGAGAGCAACAAGTGCGATACGTCTGTGCTTGGCCAAGAATATTCTTACAAATGTACATGGAATATCTACGGCAAAGGAACTCTGAGAAAAACTTGAAGAGTTGTATCAGACGAAGGCGTCTCGAATCGGGTGTACCTGAAGGAGCAGTTTCATACACTGCAGATGAGTGAAGGTACGACTATTTCAAATCATTTAAGTGTTCTCAATGACATTGTCTCTGAGTTAGAATCTATTGAAGTTAAAATTGATGATGAGGATCAATCCTTGAGGCTCATCTGGTCTCTTCCACCTTCCTATGAGCATATGAAGCCTATTTTGATACATGGGAAGAATAAAATAATTCTTTCAGAGATTAACAGTAAACTCTTTTCTGAAGAGAGAAGACTAGGTGGTGGAAGAAATGGTCCACCTGAGAACTTTGCATTGGTGGTAGCTGGTAATGGGAAAAAGAAGAACTCCATGAAGATGAAAGTAGTATGTTGGGGGTGTGGACAATCTGGGCACGTCAAGAAAAATTATCCAAGAGCATGAGCAGATTCGGCAAGTGACTCCAAGTCAGTAAATGGAGATACTGGTAATGAAACTAACGTTGTATCTCTCTCCATGGAAGACGATGTCTTTTGAAAAGGGACATGTACATCCTCATGATATGCCGCTAATTTCCAAAGTTGTCATAATAGAAGATGTGTTAATGTTAGCGGATCCACAAGTTTTCACACAGGCATTGGTTTGGCATTAATGCAGGGTGTGTGGTGGAAATTCATGTCAATGGCTAATGAACTTCCAAGAAAGTCAAACGTGGAAGTTGCACCATAATTTTTCAGCAAGGTTATTTTCGACATGGGCCGAAATTGAAATGCTTGGAATTTGTTTATTTTGAGTGGATATGCTTTTATGGTGGAGCATGATAGCAAAAACTATGAAGATCTTCACTGCGGTGGAGTGTGGCTGTGGGATCAGCCAAAGTCGCAAGTTAGAGATTGTTGGGTTTTTGCTCCTTTGGAGTCCAACATCGGTGAGAGAGAATTAAGGAGCAGGCCTTAAAACCTATAAATAAGGTGCTTGGCCTCTTAGTTAATTACACCAAGTCATAAGCTTAATTAGTAATTTGTAACTCTAGTAAAATTTCTCTATTAGCATTTTCTTGTAAAAGGAAAAGAGGTGAGAGTTAAAGTTTTGCTAGTGGGGAAGCTTTGTGGGTGTCATTTGGGGTGATAAGAAAAATTGTGTGATTATAATAATTTTTTACATAGTGTATTTTCTTCTCTGGGTCTGGTAGTTTTTCTCTTGTTTTGGGAGTTTTCACATAAATTTTTGTGTTGTTATTATTTTTCTGTTTTCCTTGATATTCCTACAAAATGTGGATCCTGGGGGGTGAATTTGGGAAGTCCAAATTCCTAACACCTGGAAAATTTTTGCTCTCACTGGTATTGCTTTCCTTACAATTCTCCATAGAAATAGCTTAAATCCATCTTGAATCTTGAATCTCCAGACCTGTTTCCATTCCACAGAACATGTATGCTGATTTTACTGAAAAGTTTTCGTTGCCACTTGGGTTCCATATGACTCTCTTAAATTGAGTTCTTGATAGTAGTATGGGATTCTTCATCAAAAATGTTCTGCACTTCATCCACCCTCCACATTTTATTATCATAATCAGTTAGATCTACAACTTTCATATTTTCCCTATTGGAATGGTATCCTTTGGTGCTAGTTCGAAACCAGGGAGACTTGGAAGCCATGGATCTTTCCATACCTCAATGTTCCTTCCATTTCTCACCATATAGCAAAGCTCCTATTTTAATCATTAAGGTTATGCAACATACTCTTTCAAGTCCAAGACTGATTTTTCTTTGGTTTGGCATGAATGAGCTTGTCATCTTTTAGATACTTTGCTTTCATAATCTTCACCCATAATTTCTCACATCCTCAGTCTGTATGTATCATCTACCCCAATTTTGCAATTAAAGACTTGTTGCTATTATACAGCTTTCAAAGTCCCAATCCGTCATTTTCTTTTGTTCTACAAATCTTCTCCCAGGACTTTGGTCTACAAACTCCTATATGTTAATAAGAAAGTAAGGTCTTTTGGTTGCATTTGGTTTCCAAACTCAGCTGAGTTCAGTCTAATTTTAAGCTGAGTCTAACATCCAAATACTCAATTCTCAAATTATTAAACTCATTCCAACTCAAAACCTTCTTGCACATGAGACCCATAACCTTTTTCAACTTAAAACATTTTTATACGTGAGATCCACAACCTTTTTCAGTTTCTCATAAAAAATATTAAATTCATCTTAACATCCAAATACACTTTAAACTCAGTTTAGATGAGCCACACATAACTTCCTCCACTACTCAACTTATTATTATTCATAAAAAACTCAACTCAATTGAGCTCAACTCAACATCCAAATGCAGTACAAAAAGATCCAAAACATTATTGTTCCAGTGAACTACCACCCAGACAAACTATCGAGAATGAAAATAGTTGTACAGTTCTATACTAATAGCAAGCAAGATGCATGGAAAGGTTTCCTAGATGATTCTCGAATCCTCAAAGAAAAAATATATTCATCATCCTACCTTCCATTATCCTTCCATCATCCCATGATGTAGTATTAGATGATAGGTTTATAAGTGAAATATAATAAATCATCTTTAATCATCTAATGACACATCATAGAATGATGAGAGGATGATGGAAGTTGGGATGATGAGTATCATTACTCATGGTCAAAATAGTGTTGCAAGATAATCTTATTCTTACATCCGGATAGCTACAGCAGCCCACTTTTTGGTGTGCTGTCTGGATACAGAAAGATCAGCTTAATTTCACATCCCAAGAGCACTAGGAAGTACCCTTTGAAATGTTTCCTTCAGATTTCCGTGTAAATTTTGCATTTGAATTCTTTATGACAACTACTGATATTCTTTTCTCAATTGAATCCTCATTGATAGCGACTACTTTGTATCCTATATTCCAAGAAATCTTATTCAAGAGTCCAACTCCAGCTGTATTCTGTAACATTCATAATCATGCATGATTTCTCCTTGGATTTTAAATTATAAAGATATTAAGTTGTACTAATAATTGATTTTTTTTTTCATGATAATCTACTTTTTTCCTCCGTGTATGTGTGAGTACAACAATACCGTTGAATGCCTCGTGTTGATGGTTTACATATTGATACTATAAGCAATATAAATTATGTTGCCTCCACCTCAGCTCCAGAGACCAAAGAATCACACTCAGCTTCCACCTCAGCTATTACAGAATAAATTCAAGCTTTCTTCTCAATAAATCTTCTAGATCTTCTTCTGATTAATTCTGTTATTATTGCTTTTGTAGTGAGGAATCTTTTCTGTTATAACAGTGTCATTGGTGGCCTAGAAATGCTAATGCACACTACCTGCTTGCCTTAGTAACGACTCAGTGTAGTCCTCTGTATTTGGCTATAAATAGCACTCTGTAATCAATACTTTTAAGGACTTTTTTAATATACAAGTCTTTTTTCGTTCATGGCATCAGAGCCATTGCAAGACTAACGTCATAACCATGGCGAAAGAGTCTTCTTTGCCAAAAACTTCAAATCAAACCCCATTTCACCCCCCCTCTTCTTCCTCATTTTTCTCATCTCGTTATTGTCAAACTCACAAATGAAAATTTTCTTCTACGGCGTACCCAAATGGTCCCATATCTCAAGGGCCAACAACTTTTTCACTTTGTTGATGGCACGAGTATTCCTCCTTTCCCTTTTCTTCCAGATAAAACCCCTAACCTAGCTTTTCTATCCTGGACACAGACTGATCAGCTCATTTTGAGCGCCTTAATTTCAACTCTCTCTGATAATCTTATTGCTCAAATGGTTGGCTATTCCACTGCTCGTGAGGTCAGGAAAGCCATTGATAAACTCTTCACCTCTCAGTCTCATGCCTGTATTATCCAACTAAGATACCAGCTAGCCACCATATCCAAAGGATCTAGCTCAGTTTCTGACTATTTTTAGAAAGTAAAACATCTTTATGATACTATGAGTGCTGCTGGCTCTCCTTTAACCCCTGCCGAATTTCTCTCTTATTTGCTTGCAAGTCTTAATAGTGAATATGATGCTTTTGTAACATCTGTTACAACTCGACTGGAACCTTTTTCTACTGAAGAGCTCTACAGTCTCTTGCTCACCTATGAAAGTCGTCTCAGTCATAACAACCATCTTCCCTCTTCCTTTAATCCCTCAGCCAACATTTCCACGACTTTTCCTAATAGGGGTCGTGATGCTTATCGTGGTAATAACCGTGGCAACTATCGTGGGCGTGGACGAGGTCGTCACAACCCACCCTCTCATATGCCCTCCACAAATTCCCCTTCACATGTGTCTTTCACCCTTCCTCATTCTAAACCAACTTGTCAACTCTGTGGCAAAGTGGGTCATGTTGTCCTAAATTGTTATCATCGCTTTAACCGAGCGTATCAAAGTGACCCACCTCGCTCCCTTACAGCCCACTATACCACCTCTACTTTAGCACCAGATACAGCTTGGTACCTAGACACTGCAGCCACCAACCACCTCACATCTGACCTCTCCCATCTCAACCTCTCCTCGGCTCCTTATGGTGGTACTGATAAGATACGCATTGGTGATGGTTCAGTTCTTCCAATTTCCAATATTGGTGACTCTATCTTATCCACTTCTTCTCATTCTTTTCTTCTCAAGAAATTACTTCATGTTCCCTAATATCACCAAAAATTTAATTTCCATTAGACAATTTTGTTTCGACAACTCTGTATTTTTTGAGTTTCATAGTTCCTTTTTTGTTGTGAAGGACTCCAAGACGGGGACTCCTTTTCTTCATGGTCTCATGCATGACGGTCTTTATTCCTTTCCATCGTCTGAGACTTCTTCTTCCCCTCAAGCTCTAGTTGGTGAACGTGCTTCTTCTTCTCAATGGCATGCAAGACTTGGGCATCCCTCTTTACAGCTTGTGCAGCGCATCATCAAGTCAAATTCCCTTCCAGTTTTTAGCAATAAAATTTCTTCTATCTGTCCAGCATGCTGTCAAGCCAAGAGCACTCAACTTTCTTTTCAGCACTCTCATCAGCTCTCTACTAAATCACTACAGCTTATTTACACTGATGTATGGAGCCCTGCCCTTGTTCTTTCTAGAGAAGGTTTTCGATATTATGTCTCCTTCCTAGATGATTTCACACGTTATACATGGTGGTTTCCTTTAGTTCAAAAATCTGATGTTCTCTCAGTTTTTATTCATTTTCATAAACATGTTGAACTTTTCTTTAATGCTAAAATAATCTCTATTCAGAGTGATTGGGGTGGTGAATATCGCTCACTCCACACTCTACTTGAAAAACAAGGCAATTCCCATCGTGTATCTTGTCCTCACACCCATCAACAAAATGGGGCTGTCGAACGTAAATATCGACACATTGTCGAAACGAGCCTTGCTCTCATGACCCAAGCTTCCTTACCTCAACTATTATGGGTCGATGCTTTCCACACAGCCATATATTTAATTAATAGACTTCCTACCCCTGTTCTTCAAAATAAATCTCCCTATGAAAAATTATTTCTCAAAATACCTGATTATGCATTTCTCAAAATATTTGGTACTACATGTTGGCCACATCTGAGGCCTTACAACCGTCACAAAATGGACCTTCATTCTCTTCCATGTCTATTTCTAGGATATAGTGATTCTCACAAAGGTTACAAATGCCTCCATCTTCCTACAAGTCGCATTTATTTTTCCCGAGATGTAATTTTTTATGAACAAACTTTTCCTTTCTCTAAATCAATTCCAGCTCACAAAACTCCTCAAACCACACTTCCGTCAATTCTGGGACCTTCTCCTCACTCCCACAAATCTCCCATCCAGCCTAGTATCACACGGTCCACTCACTCTTCATCCCCACCTATTTCTCCTCCTTCTAATTTATCTCCCTCTTCACCAGCCCAGTCCACTACACCCAATATCCCATCACGTTCCTTATCCTCTTCCGTAAATCCTGAAATCTCATCTGCTTCTTCTCCTCCGAATATTTTCCCTTTGCTTTTCACAAATCCTTCCAGTGACTTCTCTTCGTCCTCTCCGATTGTCACTAGGTCCAAAACAAATTCTCTTCATCCAAGACAGTACACTGATGGAACGGCATTCTGGTCACCACCACGCAGTTATCTCACCACTACCACCTCTATCCCAGAGGAACCAAACTCTTATACAAAGGCTGCTAAATTTGAAGAGTGTCGCGCCGCCATGTCTCAGGAATTCAAAGCTCTACTACAAACAAACACTTGGTCTCTTGTTCCTTGTTCTAACATCACTAATTTGGTGGGTTGTCGTTGGGTTTTCAGGACCAAGAGGCTATCTGATGGTTCGGTGGAACGCCGAAAAGCCCGTTTGGTGGCCAAGGGCTATCACCAATAGGCTGGAGTCGACTACTTTGAGACTTTCAGTCCAGTTGTCAAACCAACAACCATACGGACAATTTTATCCATTGCTATTACAGAGAAATGGGACCTTCGGCAACTTGATATTTCTAATGCCTTTTTGCATGGTGATCATCATGAGCAAGTATACATGACTCAGCCTGATGGATTCATCAACCCAGATTTTCCCACTCATGTATGTCGGCTGAATAAGGTCATCTATGGTCTTAAGCAAGCTCCAAGGGCATGGTTCTCTAAGCTAAGTACTCGTCTTCTTGAACTTGGTTTTACATCATCAACTACCGACCCCTCACTCTTTGTTTACAAGCATGACTCTGTTACATTGTTCTTCCTTGTTTATGTCGATGACTTAATACTCACTGGTTCACACCCACATGTTATTTCCTCTGTGCTTCACTCACTGAGTTTGTCTTTCCCGTGAAGGATCTGGGTCCATTACGTTTCTTTCTTAGCCTTGAAATCAATTCACTCCCTACTGGCCTTCATTTATCCCAGCAGAAATACATTTGTGATTTATGGAAACGCACCCATATGGATTTGAACAAGCCCATTACATCGCCTATGTCTACTTCTGCTCATTTATCTCTCACTGATGGAAATACCTTCACTGATCTTACACTCTATAGAAGAACAGTTGGGAGTCTTTAGTACTTGTCCCTTACCCGTCCGGATATTGCATTTGCTGTAAACAAAGTGTGCCAATTTATGCATGCACCAAAGCTCCTTCATTGGCAAGCTATAAAACGAATTCTCAAGTACCTTAAGCACACTACCAATCTTGGTCTCAGCATTCGGCCATGTTCTAGTTACTCTTTGAATGCCTTTTCAGATGCCGATTAGGCAGGATGCCCAGATGATTGGCATTCAACAGGAGGTTTCTATGTTTTTATTGGTCCTAACATTATCTCATGGGGTTCCAAGAAGTAAAAAATTGTTGCTAGTTCAAGCACGGAAGCTGAATATAAAGCGCTTGCAAACACCACTGCTGAGCTCCTATGGATTCAGTCACTTCTTAAAGATCTTAGGATGTTTCTCTCCAAGCCTCCTACATTATGGTTATGGTGTGACAACCTTGGTGCAACATATCTGTCCGCTAATCTTGTACTGCACTCCCGCACCAAACACATGTAAATTGATTTCCATTTTGTGCGTGATCGTGTCTCAGCCAAAACTCTGGATGTTGCTTTTATTTCCTCTCGTGATCAACTTGCCAATGCTCTTACCAAGCCTCTTGCAACCTCTCTATTTCTACACATTCGATCAAGCCTCACCATGGTGCCCATGTTGGACTCGCATGAGGGTATAAGCAATATAAATTTTGTTGCCTGATTGCCTCTACCTCAGCTCCAAAGACCAAAGAATCACGCTCAGCTTCCACCTCAGCTACTATAGAATAAATTCAAGCTTTCTTCTCAATGAATCTTCTAGATCTTCTTCTGATTAATTCTGTTATTATTGCTTTTATAGTGAGGAATCTTTTCTGTTATAACCGTGTCATTGGTGGCCTAGAAATGCTAGTGCACACCACCTGCTTGCCTTAGTAACCGACTCAGTGTAGTCCTCTGTATTTGACTATAAATAGCACTCTATAATCAATACTTTTAAGGACTTTTTTAATATACAAGTCTTCTTTCGTTTAGATACAGTGCTTCGATATTGATAGAGTGGTTGGAAATTCATAAAATAAATAATAAATAAAGCATATAAAATATAAATAAAGAGACATAGATATATATATATATAATTCGACATAATGACCTACATTAACGGATCATTTAGAGGCGAAATTAACTAGAGTAATGCTATATGCAAATGTGGAGTACGCAAGTGTCATGCAATCGCTTTGAAAAAGAGTGAGGTCCATTATTAAAAAATTAAATTTTTTCCATGTAGGTATCGTATATATTTACTTTTTTTAAAGTGATTATGCGGCGCTTGCGCACTCACGACTGTAATTATCATTTCTCTTAACTATATTTGGTGATTGTTTAGTATCTCATGGCCTCACATAATTTTCAGTAAAATGAGAAAATAGGATTGAGGAAATGTTGAAGAATATGCGTTTCTTTTGGAGAGAGAGAGAGAGAGAGAGAGAGAGAGAGAGAGAGTCCTATCAGTTATAGAGAAGTTTTCCTCATAGAGCATTGGCATTGGATTAGCCAAATACCTTTTCATCTTCAAATTTAGCAAACATCATCCATATTTGCTCCACATTGAATTAGCTAAATTGTTTTCATCCAAACTATAAGTTACAGTAAATCCATTCTTCTTTTCAAATATGAAAAGAACTATAGCAAATCTAAAAGTATTTTTTAAGATTATTATATTATAGATATGATATTTTTATTTATATGAGATTTTACTATCTATATATATATGAGATTATTATATTATAGATTGTTAGATTGTGAAAATAAAAATGAATATGATTTGTTAGAGGTTATTAAAGATTATGAAAATAAAATAAAAATTAATAATAAAATATAAATAATAAAAAATAATAATATTTTATTATTATAGAGAGTGTAATGACTAATCTAATGTAGATTTCAAGTTTTGAATGATTAGCTAAAGGTGAAAAAGTTATATATTAGTCAAAATTTAAAGAATAAGATAGCTAATCCAATACTAATGCTCTAATTAGATCCCCATGTTTGTAGTAGTCCGCTCAATTTATAGATTCCTTCATTCCTTGGGGTAGTGAGTCCTACTTTCTTTAGGTTGGTCAACCTCTTTTGACTTTTTTTTTTTTTTTTCTCATACATGGTGGGGGTTCGAATCTGATGTTCTCATTTGGCTACCTCTTTTGGCTTTTATCTCTTCTTTATCTTTTTCGTCATTTTATTCATTGTAACGAGCTTCTAATAGATTGGACCCTATTTCATTTTATATTTGAATTTGAATATATATATTTTTTTTCCATTCTAGATTCTACACCTCATATGTATTTATATATAAAAGAATGAAATGGACCCGATATTCGCTAGATGGCAAATCACATGGAGTGTGACCTCAACATTTCAATTAGATAAGTTATAAAAATATTGGTGGAGGAATAAATTTGATAACTTAAATTTGTGGAACTCAAAAATCAAAATGATAATGTTAAAAACGTGTAAATTAAAAAAAAACAATATATAATCCAATATATAAAAAAATTTATCATTGTAATTATATTTGTCGTCATATGTTTTACATATTTTCATGTGTCAATTAAAAAAAAAAATACACTGGACACTCTCTTGACAGACTCTTTCTGTGTATGTAACAGCACCCTTATTTAAATGGATCTAAAATTCACCTAGATGGCAAATTTCATGGATTGTGACCTCATCATTTTAATTAGATTAGTTAAGGAAATCTTGATTGAGAAACAAAATCAATAATATAAAATAGTAAAATTGAGAAATCAAAAGAATTAAATTAAAAACTTGTAAAATAAAAAATAAATCAGGTAAAACTTAGATAATGTTTCTATGCTTGATATGATAATCTTCACTTCAACATGTCATAGCTCCAATCATACTTGTTGACATGACATGTTTTTTTATAATTTTAAAGCGTTTAAGTTTAGAGCACCATCATTAAAGAAAATAGAAAAATTATTTTTTAATAATAAATATTATTTTTTTAAAATGAAGTATGTATGGATTGTATACTAATGAGTAATTTTATATATAATTATGAAATGTGTAAATATTGTGTAATCATTTTTTAAAAAAGTAAGATTTATTATTAAAAAATTAATTTTTTTCATGTGAGTCATATATTTTATTTATTATTTTAAAAATAATTATGTGACGGTTGTATAATTTATAATTATAAATATATTTTCTCATATTCTTAAGAAAAATTCTACCAATAAATCCCTCACCACACGCCTGCTAAGAAAATAAATAAAAAATAAAGATCCACGTAACAAATGTGTAATATAACTGATGGATAGTAAAGTTATTTTGGATATTTTGTAAATAATAATAATAAAATATTAAATAATAATAATAAATAATAATAAAATATTATCCACTATCCACTAGCCCTTAAAATGTACAGCTTCTAGAACAAAGAAGTTGTATTTCTGCAAGTAATAACGGCTTTTGACGTTTGGAAGTTTGTGTCTTATCCACAAGAACCCACAGATGGACCTTCTCTAACACTGTGTGGCTTCAAATTCCACTAGCCCCCCCCTCCTCCGTCGTCTTCTGCAATATTTTCCTCCTTGTCACTTTCCTGAGAAAACAAGCCTTGGAAACTCGAGGCTCAATACCTCGAAGCTTTATGCAGCACATTCAAGAATGCATACCCTCTCGTAGATCACGGCCAACACATCCGCACAGAGAAATTCCCGCCAACTATTTGTTTGAATTATCTTTGAGTTAATAACTTACGTTTCTGTGAAACGCTGGTCCGGTTGATTTTGATTGAAGAAAAATGGATAGATTTTCGTATAGAGAAAGTGTTCTGTTAGGGTATAGTACTAGTCGTCGAGGATCTTTCACGAACTCCAGCTCTTCACCCAAGACACCTAGCGGAGACTCCGATTTTGATTTCCACGATGTCTTCGGCGGGCCACCGAAGCGGTTGTCGATGCAAGAGAAGCGGCCCAGTTTCAACGAAGCCACGGGTTTCTATGGACGTAAGAGCGATGATGAAGCAGCACTTCCATGTCGTATAGGTGAGTTGGCGGTGTTTGGGGAGGAAAATGCGAATCGAAGGCGGGACCTAAGCAATGATTTCTTCGATGACATTTTTCGAGGCGATGAATCTTCGAATTCTACTCCGAGGAAGCTGGATAAGGACCCTTTTACTTCATCTCCAGGTTCGCGAATTCTAAGCCCTGCCCGACCCCTGCCACCCAAAGCTGACCCCTTTGGGATCAGTTCATCAATCGCTCCACAATTAAGGTTTTGAGTTTATTCTGACGATCCTTTCAGTTATTTAGAAAACCCGAGGAAAAAAAATTAAAAAAATATAGCAAAAAGCATCAATCTATTTACTTTCACCAAGTTCACATGCATAATTGTTTTGAGAATTCATGGTATTGAATCAAAACTATTATACGCTGTATTGGGTTTCATTCCTTTTACTTTTTCAAATAAGGTTTATATCTCCATGTTTTCCGGCGTGTGCTTGTTTTCCGGTGTCTTACTTGAACTATGTTTCATATCCTAGCCTACCTGCCAAATTGACCAGAGGGACGGATTTGCTGGTATTTGGTTCCACCCGTCATAGTCCATCTAAATACAAGGATGGTCCATCCAGCAGTGGCATTGGCTTTTCTTATTCTTCAACTTCGAATCTTTCTCGATTGTCAAGCCAAGCAATCCAAAGCCAAGAGGAGTTGGGAAATGATGTTCAATCATCTTATCAACAAAGCCCTTTGTCTCAGGAGATCTCTCGTAGCAGAGAGGGGTCGCCGGACTTGATTAAATCTGATAAAAGAGACACGGAAGGCAATATTGAAACGGAATCGGAGGTCCCAAAAGACGGTAGCCAATTTCACTTCTCAATTTACAAATGGGCTAGCAAAGGAGTGCCATTGACGATGCCTTTTAGAGGAGGGAGGAGCTCAAGATTAAAAGAATCTGCAAAGATTGAGAGGTGCTCAAGCTCGAATGGATGGTTGGGAAGTAGAAGAAGGGCGAGGGAAACACCTGAAAACTCGCTTAGGATGGAATGCAACAAACTAGAAAATTACTCCGTTCCCGATGCAAGCACTCAAGATAGAGTAAAACCATGCCAAAATGTTGAAGAAGCAATTCTTCACACACCTGAATCAGAAAGCTTGAGCAGCGTTCAAAAGGTTGTTGAGGAAGTTCCTGGTAATACCATCTTTCACGATGTTATAAGAGAAGTAAAACCTCAATCTCTCCCAACGATAGATTTGCATGATAATGCCGAGAAAGAAAATACTGTGCTTACAAAAAAAGTTCACAAGCCTGCAGGGAAACCCCTTCGTTCTCTTTTGTCTGAAAAGGATCATGAACAAGGTAAGTTGGTTCCAGATCAAGTGCATTGGTACACATATATTGTCTCTAATGGGAAGAGATAGATTTATTATTCAATTTATATCTTAACGCTGCGCTCATTTTCTTCTATTGCAGACAATGATGGAATCAGGGAAAAGGGTGAAGGAAAGGAAAGCACAGATGAAAGCACAAAAACCCCATTTTCTGTTGTTGATGTAAGTGAAAATGCAAAGAAACAAGATGGAAAAGAAACAACCCAGAATGATGTAGAAGCTGATAAAGCTACTTTCCAAGATTCATCCGTGCGCTCAGCTGATAAGCTTGGGAGGAACAGAGCTAAGGGAAGGGTCAAAGAATTCGTTAAAATTTTCAACCAAGAAGCTTCTCAAAAACCCAAAGGCAATAGCCCTAAATTGTGGAAGAGAGACAATTACATAGTAGTGGACGAATTTAACATTAGTGCAACTGGAGTAGAAGAGAAAACTCCCAGGGCCAGTGTAATCATAAGAGTCCCAGAGACTTTTGCCACGGTAAATTTAATTTGAGTTCACTCAACACGATATTAAAAACTTCAAATTTCATCTCTTTTGAATTTAAAAAACTATTTTATGCCTGAAAATTTTTAAGTGAATCTGAAAATTTTAATATTTCTTATCATCTTGTCAGGCAGATGAATACCTGAAACAGTCGGAGAAAGAACATTCTGCCATCAAGACTTCCAACTATATACTTAGTGATACTTTGTCAGGACAAAAGGATTACTCATCAAGAACTGGTTAGTTTCCATATTCTTTTATCAAAGTAGTAGTGAGACTTATTAGCTTAATGCTTGGGAACAGGTCCAAGTCGAAAACGTACGAGTTATGATAGGATATCCCATGTTTCATCAGAAGGTGATGATTTGGAAATGTCATAGTTGCATATATAAATTGCAATGTCATCTACCATCAATTTAAGGCCAAAATATGGAATAATTGGTGCTATATATTGACCCAACTCCTTTCAGTACTCCTTATTTCTAGATAACTTCCACCATGCATGATTCCCCCTGTGGTAAACATGTGAGAAGAAGTAGCAGTACAATGTGCAACATGAAGTTCATTTGCTGCGTTCTCCAATTTGTATAAACTCAAAAAAAAAAAAAAATGAAAGTTCCAATTTATTGTATTCAATATATGTTTATTTATCCAGAACTGAGTGCGTTGTGAAAATTCAGAAGATATGTATAACACATCCATGTATTTTTGTCAGCATCGACTCTTAATGGCTCGAAGGCTACAGTTGAAGATACAGACGAGTCCTTTGAAGGGAACTTCCTTGTATGTAATTTTTCCATTCGAAGATTAAAACTTTTATTGGTTTCTCATTTTCTATTCATTATATCTGTCTAATTTGGTTTACATAGCGATTGGATGCAAAGTGGTTTGAATAAAATTATGTGAATTCCCATGTTAATTGTGTCCCCATGTGCATCTTATAAAATTTAGAAACTAAAATAGTAATGTTGAACCATGAAAATCTCAGTAAACAGAGTAAGAGCATAAGATACTACTTCTATTTGCACTACATACATTGTTTATGACATCTTCTGAGGAGCTTGTTCGCTTGGGTTTCTTGACAGATAAAGCAGGTACCCCAAGGCGAGAATGAACTGCTACAAAGTGGCGATGAAGACAAAGAAATCCAAGTAATGAGAACACAAGCATAGGCTCAACTTTAATGTTGCTTTTTAAATTTATTGGGAGGCAATAATTGTGCTATTTCACATAATGTAGGCTATTGATGCAAAAATACGACAGTGGTCTAATGGAAAGACACGAAATATTCGCTCATTGCTATCAACATTACAATATGTGAGTATGGATGGTTCTCGCATCCTTGCACTCTCCACCCCACTTCTTGCTTTCTCATTTTAACCCCCTCCTAAGTGAAGAAAGAAAGCTTTTGCTTTCTACCTCCGGCTACTTGAAGTACTGAAAGAAAGCTCCTATTGTGCAGGTTCTTTGGCCAGAAAGTGGGTGGAAGACTGTACCTCTTGTTGATATCATTGAAGGGACTTCAGTGAAAAGAGCGTATCAAAAAGCTCTACTCTGCCTACATCCAGATAAGTTACAGCAGAAGGGTGCTGCTTCTCATCAAAAATACATTGCAGAAAAGGTTCTTGAGATTTTGCAGGTAATGTTCAGGCTTGTAGTAGAATTTGGTCCCAGACATAATTATTTTATATGTTTTTCCTTTCAAGGAGGGTGCTAGATAACTGCCTATCCTAGTCACCGAAACCCTCAAAATGACTCAAAAGTGTCTAGACCTCATTCAGGTTTTGATAATCTTTCCTTTTGATCATTGTCTGTGGGAATTTTCATTCCTTCATGTCTTCACTCTAGTTGACCATCTGATTTTGCTTTGTTCTAATTTCTTGAAGTGCTCCAATATAATACCTCTTCTGAAGAAGAGGCAAGAACTGCAACACCATATATGTAATATACCACTGAACTTTATATATTCGAGAGTAGCTAACGAGCTATATATATATATATTATATCATAATTCATAAAGTTATCACTTTCATGTCCATTCTTGTGATCCAAAACAATGCAAAATCACATATCAAACTCAAGATAAATAGAATAGCAACCAAGAAGTTCAGACACACCCTCTACTTGCATCATTATCATGTATGATCAACTGATCATACAATTTCGTGTCGTCAACACAGTTCTGCTGCCATGCTCAATGTTCTTTCTTTACCATATTTAGATATGGTCTGGTCAGCTTAGATTGATAGTTAGTTGCAGCCCACTGAAAGTTGGTTACTGGGAACATAAGTTGTATTGTGTTGTTAGCCATTTACACAATTCAAACTTCATTTATTTACGAAGTGTATCTTGTTGTTTTCATTCAGGAGGCATGGACTCATTTCAACTCGCTTGGATCATTGTGACTTCAATCCTCTTTGTCAATACATTCAGTCAGTCAGTCCACTATCCAAGAGGACACAGACGAGGTGCTCAGAAACAAAATGCATGTACACATGAATAAATCTTCAACTGTAATTAATAAATTCCATTTTGGGTTGTGCATATATAGCTAATGTAAATTGATTCCATGAGGCATTTGAAATATCATGTTGGTATACCAAAAAATTCATTTTCTTATTCTTGGAGAATTTGCATTTGAATTTACCGTTTACAATAATGTTAAGATGCTTTTAATTTCTTGAACAAGCATAGATAGGCTCATTAGTCTCGTTGAAAATTATATACATACAACTCTTTACACGACCATATTTTAAATTAGAGATATTTTAATAAAATAAATTATAAAAATAATATTATTTAAATAAGATCGTATAAAAAATTTTTAAAAAAATTATACGTGTATCATTAGTCAAGTCTTATATGCTATCTTTTATATTATAAATAATTTGTATAAATTTTAAATAGATAAATATCGTGCAAGTCTTTATAAAAAAATAGATTTTACAATAAAAAAATATAAAAAAAAACTTTTTTTTAAATTAATAAGATCTATTTTTTTATAATTTTGACCACAATACTACACTGTTTTCCGTCCAATAGAATGCCGATGGACCACAATAATGCAACGTTCTTTGCCACTCTTTCAAGCAATCCATTTCTACATCTGTTTGATACAACCACCAACCAAAACTAGCCTCTCTTTTTAGCTTTGGGGCTACATTAATAATTGCCTTAAACTTTTTCAGATTTCTTCTGATCTTGAAAATGGTCATTCTATCTTTTATCCGATTTGATTTTGAATGTCACCTAATAAAGTGAAAGTACGGTTTTCTTGTCTCTCTTGAATGCTTATGATACCACTTTGGCTGCTTGTGTCCAAAAGACTCAAAACAGAGACATAATCATCACAAGTTTGAAGTTTGCATGAGACTTTTTTCTTTTTTCTTTTTTTAAATAGACATATTATAGATATATTTAATATTTACAAAATATAATAGTTAACAGAATAAGAGGTTCCAATATTCATTTTAAACCAGGAAATAGAACACAAAACATAAGTAAAAGAAGAAGAATCTTGTACCAATGACTTGACTCCAACCAATTTTCTATAAAGAGAAGTCACTTTAAGCGATTTTAATACAAACCAAAAATAGATTATACACTACGACTAGAAGTCACATTAAAGTAGTGTGTGCTGCATTTCGCTAGTTTAGACTGGTTGTTAGAGACTTTCACTACCTATTTCCCACGATCCATGATTAAGAAAAATAAAAACATAACAAAATAACAAATTAGAGATGAACCGAATCGCTGACAGATAATCGCCCACATCCCACACAAAGAGAGTGGAGGATGGTCAGGTCTGAAGAATCTGAGATCGCTAGCCTTGAGAATGCCACGTGTGGCGACAACAAGCACTCATCGGTATGGCAGCGCATGAATCTCACGTGCGGCCTCTTTCACTGCCCCTTTTGCATTTCTAGCTTTAAAAAAAAAAAAGAGTTTTGTTACTTATCATTCTCACACACCACACTTATTTTTATTTTTTAATTCTTTTTTATTTTATTCTTCTTAAACTAATTGAATTATTTTACTCATCATCCATATATTACACATTTGGCAAGAAAAAATAATAATAATAATAATAACAAATGTGGTGTGTGATATATGAAAATAATGAATAAAATTTTTCTTAAAAAAATTATTAATTTAATGAATATCTATATACACACGTCGTAAAGCATAAATACTTTTCGACAAAAACTAAACATTAGTTAGATCGATCCGCGTACAAACTCTTTTTAAAATTTTGTTTTAAATATAAAAAATAAATGACGGGAAATTTGAAATTCAAGTAAAAAAGAAAATTGATATTTTTAATAAAATAATATTAATAACTATAAAATGAGTTATAACATAGATCAATTAAAATAATCTAACTTTCTTAATATATTTTTCTTACTTACTATGAGACAGGCAAGTGATGAAATCCTTAGTTCGCACTACAAGGCCGAATACATTTACCAGCGATTCATTTTCGCTAGTAAAGCTCACAAAATCGCCGCCTATAACATTTTTTAGTGATTTATAAATCGCTAGATATTCGTCTATATTAAAACTTTACTTTAGATCTACTTTAAAGGAAGCCAAAAATCGTCGACAAATATTTTTTTTACCAACGAAATTTACTCGCCCAAATAGCACCCTTAATCACCACAATTTCAAGTTACGATTCAGTTGTTAATCGTTGGAAAATATTAATTCTAGCGATTAATTTATCTCGCTAAAAGAGTCAAAATTGTCGGAAATACAATTTGCTAGCGATTTTTTGAAATCGTCGTTATAGAATTAACGGTTTTGAAATAACAGTTGCAGCAATAAAAGTTTGCCGCTATAGCTTCATCCCAACCATTTTCACATCGCTACAATTGAGCAATACACATATGCAACGATCATTTCATTGCTGGGAATAATTGAATAACGACAATTATAAAATCGCCGTGAATTAGCATTTCGTTTTCAAAATTAATTGGCGGCAATTTTTAATTTACTGGTTTTGATATTTTACCAGCGACTTTCACATCGCTGCAATTAACTTGTTGATTTGGGGAACTCTTTTGCAGCGATTGTTAGATCACCGCCAATGAATCATTACCAACGATTTTCATATTGCTGCAACTGACTTGTTGCTTTGGGGAACTTAGTTGCAGTGATTGAAAAATTTTCAATTGCTATCATTAGCGTTTGGTTTGGTAAATTAACTAGCGACGATTTTTAAATTGCTGGTATTAAGATTTTAGCAGCGATTTTCACATCGCTGGTAATGACTTATCACTTTTTAAATGATTTATTGGCGAAAACTTATCGCCACTAAAAACCTGAAATTTCGTCGAAAAAAATGTATTCAGGTAAAACTTTTTGACCCAATTTTCTTACTATGCCTGGTTTTTTATTGTTTCTAAATACAATATTTAACCAACTTCTGCTTCATTCATTCAAGTTAAACATAAAAAACAGTTGAAGCAAATAAATTTAAAATGTTTTTTAATGTTAAAAAACTATTTTTTAATTAATTTATAATTTTTTAAAAAAATTTACAGCATTCGATAAAAATTCTTGATTTGCGCTCCTTTTTATAAAAAAAAAAATTATTCTCATCAGTCACTATTCACTATCTCGTACTACACATCTTATAAAAAACACTTTACACCTTATAAAAAAAAATTATAAATATGAAGTGTAAAAATGAACAATAGTTGATGTATAAAATTTTTTTTTATAAAATATAGTTTATACACTTACTTAAGTTAATATATTTTATTAAATCTATTTTATATTAAAAAAATTTATAATTTACTATATCATATTTTATTGCGATAAACTTTTTGAATGAAAAATTAGTTAAAAAAAAAACTGAGTGATAAGGACAGCGCAGCTGCAGAAAATGCACGTGGGACATATAATCCACAACAAGTGTAATACAGCAATTGTTGTCCTCTTCTGAGTTCTGATTCTCTGAATACCAAACTGAGCTTTCCTCTCTCTGTCGTTTTTATTTTTTTTTCTGTTCAATCTTGTTATGTCGTTTGACTGGTATTAATGCAGAGCTGGAATTGGTGGGAATTTAACAGCCTCCTGACCACAAGATGATGAACTTCTTTTTATAGCAATGGAAAGAGGCAGATGTACAACAGTATTGTGTGCAATATTATGAAGTTCTTTCATAATATTGCACACAATTAATTAATGTTTGAATTCAATACCATGCAACAGTATTGTGCTAAGTAAAATAACTTCATATGGTTCATTAAGAAAGAAACAATTGGAGATTTTAATTCATATATTATTCATAACCAAGAAAGATATGAAAAAGGGACAATATATTTCACTTTTGAATTATAAGGTGCTTTA